>NC_057794.1:10715305-10755246 GCF_018294505.1 Triticum aestivum | reverse complement strand
GGCGTCGGCGTCGTGGGGGGCGGCAACTGCAAGATGAGAGTGAAAATTTCCTAAGTGTAGACTTATATAGCAGAGCCTTTAGTCCCGGTTCATGGCAGCAACAGGGACTAAAGGTGGGCATTAGTCCCGGTTGGTGCCCAAAGGCCACTTTTCAGCATCCCAAAGAACGGGAAGCGGCGGCCTTTGGTCCCGGTTGGTGGCACCAACCGCGACTAAAGGGGGGCATTGGAACCGGTTTGTGGCACCAACCGGGACCAATGCCCACCTTTAGTCCCGGTTGGTGCCACCAACTGGGACCAAGGGCCTTGTGCTGCTGCGCCCGCGTCGAAAGTTTAGTCCCACCTCGCTAGTTGAGAGGGGTGCGCAGTGGTTTATAAGCCCCACTGCCGCACCCCTCTCGAGCTTCTCTCCATTGCAGGCTTACGGGTCTAATTGTCACTGCTATGCCTGTGGGCCTACTAGGCCTCCTGCGGGCCTGAATCCTGGCCCATGGATGGGTTTCTAGTCGTATTCAGGCCGTGGGGCCCAGTAGGTGGCACTTTTTTTGTTTTTTTGTTGCTTTATTTATTTTATTTTCTTTTGTTTTTGCTTTATTTTTTCTTTATGCTTTTAGTTTTAGAAAAATTATAAACTTTTTGTTAATGCCATTAGTTTTCAAATTTGAAAACATTTTTTTGTTTTTTTGTTTTCTTTTTTGGTTTATTTATTTTATTTTGTTTCTACTTACAACAAAATACCTATTGTTGCTATTTTTATTTTATTTTCAGTTTTTTTGTTTTGTTTTCTGCATTATTTATTTTCTTTTGTTTTTTGCTTTATTTTTTAATTATTTTTGCTTTTAGTTTTAGAAAAATTATAAACTTTCTGTTAGTGCCATTAGTTTTCAAATTAGAATAGTTAAAATTTGAATTCTTTGAAATTTGTGTGAATCACAAGTTTGTGATTAACTTTACCAATGGCCCACGTGGCTGCCCTCTTGAGAGTGTTCTTGGTGAGAACATTGTTGACAAGGAGCGAACCGGGATTAATGGTATTACGAGGGCCAAACCATAAGACATTAAAGCATTTGAAATGAACTCTGAAAAAGTTGGCATAGCATGTGCATGTACAAAACGGAGAATGGTATCATACTCGTCTGTTACAAATTTGGCATGGTATCATCATAATAGTTGCGGGAGAAAGTTTTCACTTTTTCTTCGCTTGTGTCATTTGCTTATTGCGCCATAACCATGGATAATCTTCATCGTTTATCAGGATGCTTGGGTCAGCCTTGACTTTGAAGGAAGGAATTTCATGAAACTTTTCATAATCTTCAGACATGCCAGTCTTGCCCTCCACTCCCACGATGTCCCTTTATCCTGAAAGAACTATGTGGCGCTTTGGCTCATTGTATGATGTATTCGCTTTCTTATCTTTTCTTTTTCTCGGTCTGGTAGACATGTCCTTCACATAGATAACCTGTGCCACATCATTGGCTAGGACGAACGGTTCGTCAGTGTACCCAAGATTTTTCAGATCCACTGTTGTCATTCCGTACTGTGGGTCTACCTGTACCCCGCCTCCTGACAGATTGACCCATTTGCACTTAAACAAAGGGACCTTAAAATCATATTCGTATTCAAGTTCCCATATGTCCACTATGTAACCATAATATGTGTCCTTTCCCTTCTCGGTTGCTGCATCAAAGCGGACACCGCTGTTTTGGTTGGTGCTCTTTTGATCTTGGTCAATCGTGTAAAATGTATTCTCATTTATCTCGTATCCTTTGTAAATCAATACAGTCAAAGATGGTCCCCTGGACAACAAGTACAGCTCATCACAAACAGTGTTGTCACCTCTGAGACGTGTTTCCAACCAACTGCTGAAAGTCCTGATGTGTTCACATGTAATCCAGTCGTCGCATTGCTCCGGGTGTTTGGAGCGCAGACTGTTCTTGTGTTCATCGACATATGGGCTCACCAAGGTAGAGTTCTGTAAAACTGTGTAGTGTGCTTTAGACCAAGAATGCCCGTCCCTACATATTATTGAGTCCGCTCCTAGCGTGCCTTTTCCAGTCAGTCTCCCCTCATACCGCGATTTAGGGAGACCTATCTTCTTAAGGCCAGGAATAAAGTCAACACAAAACCCGATGACATCCTCTGTTTGATGGCCCATGGAGATGCTTCCTTCTGGCCTAGCACGGTTACGGACATATTTCTTTAGGACTCCCATGAACCTCTCAAAGGGGAACATATTGTGTAGAAATACGGGCCCCGGAATGACAATCTCGTCGACTAGATGAACTAGGACGTGCGTCATGATATTGAAGAAGGATGGTGGGAACACCAGCTCGAAACTGACAAGACATTGCGCCACATCACTCCTTAGCCTTGGTATGATTTCCGGATCGATCACCTTCTGAGAGATTGCATTGAGGAATGCACATAGCTTCACAATGGCTAATCGGACGTTTTCCGGTAGAAGCCCCCTCAATGCAACCGGAAGCAGTTGCGTCATAATCACGTGGCAGTCATGAGACTTTAGGTTCTGGAACTTTTTCTCTGGCATATTTATTATTCCCTTTATATTCGACGAGAAGCCAGTCGGGACCTTCATACTGAGCAGGCATTCAAAGAAAATTTCTTTCTCTTCCTTCGTAAGAGCGTAGCTGGCAGGACCTTCATACTGCTTCGGAGGCATGCCGTCTTTTTCGTGCAAACGTTGCAGGTCCTCCCGTGCCTCAGGTGTATCTTTTGTCTTCCCATACACGCCCAAGAAGCCTAACAGGTTCACACAAAGGTTCTTCGTCATGTGCATCACGTCGATTGAAGAGCGGACCTCTAGCTCTTTCCAGTAGGGTAGGTCGAAGAATATAGATTTCTTCTTCCACAGGGGTGCGCGTCCCTTAGCGTCATTCGGAATAGCTAGTCCGCCGGGACCCTTTCCAAAGATTACGTGTAAATCATTGACCATAGCAAGTATGTGATCACCGGTACGCATGGCGGGCTTCTTCCGGTGATCTGCCTCGCCTTTGAAATGCTTGCCTTTCTTTCGACATTGATGGTTGGTCGGGAGAAATCGACGATGGCCCACGTACACATTCTTCCTGCATCTATCCAGGTATGTACTTTCGGTGTCATCCAAACAGTGCGTGCATGCGTGGTATCCCTTGTTTGTCTGTCCTGAAAGGTTACTGAGAGCGGGCCAATCGTTTATGGTCACGAACAGCAATGCCTTTAGGTTAAATTCCTCTTGTTTGTGCTCATCCCATGTACGTACACTGTTTCCATTCCACAGTTGTAAAAGTCTTCAACTAATGGCCTTAGGTACACATCAATGTCGTTGCCGGGTTGCTTAGGGCCTTGGATGAGAACTGGCATCATAATGAACTTCTGCTTCATGCACATCCAAGGAGGAAGGTTATACATACATAGAGTCACGGGCCAGGTGCTGTGATTGCTGCTCTGCTCCCCGAAAGGATTAATGCCATCCGCGCTTAAAGCAAACCATATGTTCCTTGGGTCCTTTGCAAACTCATCCCAGTACTTTCTCTAGATTTTTCTCCACTGCGACCCGTCAGCAGGTGCTCTCAATTTCCCGTCTTTCTTACGGTCCTCACTGTGCCATCGCATCAACTTGGCATGCTCTCCATTTCAGAACAGACGTTTCAACCGTGGTATTATAGGAGCATACCACATCACCTTCGCAGGAACCCTCTTCCTGGGGGGCTCGCCGTCAACATCACCAGGGTCATCTCGTCTGATCTTATACCACAATGCACCGCATACCGGGCATGCGTTCATATCCTTGTATGCACCGTGGTAGAGGATGCAGTCATTAGGGCATGCATGTATCTTCTGCACCTCCAATCCTAGAGGGCATACGACCTTCTTTGTTGCGTATGTACTGCCGGGCAATTCGTTATCCTTTGGAAGCTTCTTCTTCAATATTTTCAGTAGCTTCTCAAATCCTTTGTCAGGCACAGCATTCTCTGCCTTCCACTGCAGCAATTCTAGTATGGTACCGAGCTTCGTGTTGCCATCTTCGCAATTGGGGTACAACCCTTTTTTGTGATCCTCTAACATGCGATCGAACTTCAGCTTTTCCTTTTGACTTTCGCATTGCGTCCTTGCATCGACAATGACCCGGCGGAGATCATCATCATCGGGCACATCGTCTGGTTCCTCTTGATCTTCAGCAACTTCACCCGTTGCAGCATCATTGGGCACATCGTCTGGTTCCTCTTGATCTTCACCAGCTCCCTCCGTTGCAGCATCACCATATTCAGGGGGCACATAGTTGTCATCGTACTCTTCTTCTTCGCCGTCTTCTATCATAACCCCTATTTCTCCATGCCCTGTCCAAACATTATAGTGTGGCATGAAACCCTTGTAAAGCAGGTGGGTGTGAAGGATTTTCCGGTCAGAGTAAGACTTCGTATTCCCACAATTAGGGCATGGACAACACATAAAACCATTCTGCTTGTTTGCCTCAGCCGCTTCGAGAAATTCATGCACGCCCTTAATGTACTCAGAGGTGTGTCTGTCACCGTACATCCATTGCCGGTTCATCTGCGTGCGTTATATATAATTAAGTGTGTCAAAAA
This sequence comes from Triticum aestivum, assembly GCF_018294505.1. NCBI lineage: Eukaryota > Viridiplantae > Streptophyta > Magnoliopsida > Poales > Poaceae > Triticum > Triticum aestivum. The sequence continues at coordinate 10,750,661 of NC_057794.1, read as the reverse complement.
CCATTACAGAACATCATGAATAGATAATGAAGTGACCAAATTAATATAAGTTCATCATCACATTAAAACCAAAGTACATACATAGTTCTCATCTAACAACATATAGCTCTCCAGAGCATCTAATTAATTAAACCATACATTGAAACTATGTAAAACATTTCAATGCGAAAACAAACGCGATCATAATCGCAACCAAGGTAACAATTGATCCAACGGCATAATGATACCAAGCCTCGGTATGAACGGCATATTTTCTAATCTTTCTAATCTTCAAGCGCATTGCATCCATCTTGATCTTGTGATCATCGACGACATCCGCAACATGCAACTCCAATATCATCTTCTCCTCCTTATTTTTTTTATTTTTTCCTTCAAGAAATTGTTTTCTTCTTCAACTAAATTTAACCTCTCAACAATAGGGTCAGTTGGAATTTCTGGTTCACATACATCCTAGATAAATAAAATCTATGTCACATTGGTCGGCATAATTTTCATAAACAATAAATGAACCAATAGTTATAAAGATAATATATACCACATTCGAATCATAGACAGGACGAGGGCCGACGGGGGCGGATACCAAAACCATCGCACTATATAAGATGCAATAATAAAAGTAAGAAAATGATACAAGTATCTATCTAAACATACAAGTAAGAATATTTTTCCATCCAGAAAGAAGATAAGAACAAGAGGCTCACCACGGTGGTGCCGGTGATGAGATCGGCGCGGGTGATCGACGGCGGTGAAGACGGGGGCGGGGCGTGACGGACCGCTAAACCTAGACAAATATTGAGGAAAATGGAGCTTGGAGGTCGAGCTTGGAGAGGAGAAAGCTTAAGTAGTGTGGCTCGGGCATTCCATCAAACACCTTGTGTGCATAGGAGGTGAGCTAGAGCACCACCAAGCCCTCTCCCCCTCGGCCAAAAAAAATAGAGCAGTGTGCTCTGCTCTTGCGCAAGGGGGTATATATAGGCACCACCATTGGTCCTGGTTGGTGGCATGAACCGGGACAAAAGGGGGGCCTTTGGTCCCGGTTCATGCCCCCAACCGGGGCCAATGGTGGTAGGCCAGGAGCCATGCCCATTGGTCCCGGTTCGTCCCACAAACCGGGATCAGAAGGTCCAGACGAACCGGGACCAATGGCCCACGTGGCCCGGCCGGCCCCCTGGGCTCACGAACCGGGTCCAATGCACCCATTGGTCCCGGTTCTAGACTGAACCGGGACTAATGGGCTTACCCGGCCTGAACCTTTGCCCCCTTTTCTACTAGTGCTATTTCAAGTCATCTCAATAATAATAACATAATTGGATCATATAACTATCCCTCATCATGCAACAAAGAGTCACTCCAAAGTCACTAATAGCGGAGAACAAACGAAGAGATTATGGTAGGGTACGAAACCACCTCAAAGTTATCATTTCTGATTGATCTATCATAGAGATCGTACTAGAATAACACCTTAAGACACAAATCAACCAAAACCCTAATGCCACCTAGATACTCCAATGTCACCTCAAGTATTCGTGGATATGATTATACGATATGCATCACACAATCTCAGATTCATCTATTCAAGCAACACAAAGTACTTCAAAGAGTGCTGCAAAGTTTCTACCGGAGAGTCAAGATGGAAACATGTGCCAACCCCTATGCATAGGTTAATGGGCGGAACCCGCAAGTTGATCACCAAAACATACATCAAGTGAATCAATAGAATAACACATTGTCACCACGGTTATCCCACGCAAGACATACATAATTGTCTTTGGTCATGGGCCGGAAAACGTGATGGGCTCTGCCTAGCAGACCTAGTTTTATTTTTAGTTTTGGGTGAGGTAGCAGGCCTTTTTTTTTTGATGGGGTAGCAGGCCTTGTTAACAAGTAGGCCACACACAAGGCTCGTCGTCCGTCCCAGCCGCCCTAGTTTTATTTTTATTGTTGAGTGAGGTAGCAGGCCTTGTTAACAAGTAGGCCAAGGCTCGTCGTCCATCCCAGCCGCCCCAACGGCCCGCAGCTCGCCGGTTCTCCTCCCACCGCCGCCGCCGCTGCCACACCGTCCGCTCTCAACGGCAGGCCACCCCAACCCAGCAGCCGGAGGATGATCCACATCGGTGACTGCGTCGGCGGTCAGGCAGCGGCAGCCCGCCCAAACGGTAGCGAGCAATAGCGGCCGCGCTTCGGTTCCTCTCAAATCCAAGATCAAGAGGTACTCCTGCGCCACACCACTGCTTAGATTTTCGGTTCTTATCATAATTCCATAAAATGCCATCAATACATCAAAGATAGAATGTCATCTCTGAAGAAATCCAGTGAGATTCAGGCTATCAGAGGTACACCAACTTATAACCACTTCTTTCAGTAGTCTGATGTTTGGGGGCATCTGTTCCAGGCTGCTAGGACATTCAAGAAGATAGAGATGAATGAGCTTCCTCATTGCACTTATACATCCAGGTATCCGCTGCAGATTCCAACAACTATTGAGCCTCAATGTTTGCAAGCGTAGATACTGAATCTGGCAATCTAACAATGCAAGACTCACATAGGTCAAGATACCGTAAATGTTTTTGCATTTATGATCTGGCAATTGGTAACAGAAGAACTGTCACAACACAATGCTCTTAACGACATTGTATTTCTATACCTACTAATAAAGAGATTAACGCTTCTTCCTCCTTAATTTTCGTCCGTACTGATAATTTTCATCCGTCCGTCCGTACATGTTTTTTTTAGAATTTTTGCCCGTTCGTTACGTGAGTTGACTTCTCGTACGTGGTTCAAACAAGGGAAAAAACCTTCCGCTACTGTCCCAACTAAGCCCGGTACACCCAAACCAGCTAGCATGGGCCTCAGCCCATCAAACAAATTCAGCAAACAATAGAGACTGCAGGCTGATGAGAGGAGGCAAAAAAAAAAACTGTTGCGAGAAAGATCGAACTCATGACCTCTCATTGAGTTTTCTCGTTCACTTTAGAACAGGGCATCCAACCGAGCTGACCAGTGACTGTGTTCAAAATTCAGGGTTTGATCAACTATTACATAATCCCACCTCGCTCCCTTACACTCAAATAGACCAATTTAAATAGGAGTGCGAGTTGAAATCAATAAGCAGACCGGGATCAATAGGCAAGGGTGGGCGAAGGATGGATTGACCTAATCCGACCGGGATCAATAGGCAAGGGTGGGCGAGAAAGATAGATTGACCTAAGCCGACCGTAAGTCAAGACTCCATCGAATCATTGATCAATTTATTGTTCATTAGTTGATCCATACTTTAGCTCGTCTAGCTGTTGCGCTGATTATATTAAAAAATCATTATTTATCATAACGCTTTTCCATAGAATATTTGATTGATTTATTGTTTCAGTACACTCTTTACTATCTTGCGGAATACTAGATATATATTTCTAAATATGTATGAAATAACACCAGGTTATATAATTTAGTTACTATACTTATTATAAATTTCCAAAAGTTTTGGTTCCCAATTTTCATTTCACTCCAGCGCCTCAAATTGGTAGAGACGGCACTGGCCACAAACATGTTCATGGTGTAGAGTCAGCCAAGTGGGAGGCTGATGGCCACGAGCCCATGTACCCACCCAGATTCGGTTCGATCCCTCTCTTTGTCGGACGTACTAATGCGGCAGAGTCAGCTCAAGGAAGTTTTTATTGATCTAAATTCAACAATAAAGTTTTGATCGCTCTTTGTGTATCTATGGAGTGTCATATATTTGATCAATAATCTGATGAAAACTTTATAAGCCAAATGTTACATATAAATTGTAACATTTTCTGTTTTCTGGGGCTAGCGTCGCAACCCAGCGATTTCGCACCAAATGGAAGATAAGGGAGTCAGAAGCAAACTGACTGGGAGCTACGGGAGGAAAACTCTCGAGTACCACACAAACTCAAATTTATTTTGTAATTTCAATTGCAACACATGGTCTATTTTGCACGTAGAATTTTCATGAATTACGAATGTGTTTCGAAAATAGATTTCGATACACGACAAAGTTTCTCCTACCGCAACACACGAACATTGATGGTTCGATGGCTACAAATGACATGGGACCGGAAAGGAGCAATGTTGGAGTTGGGGAGATAGGGTTTGGAGTTCACGCATGTACGTGGTTTCCAAAAAGCTTCGAAAATCAGTGTGAACAAATGAGGAGGGCCTCTCAAGTCTCAACCAATAAATGACGTGTTGGCCGCGATGAATCATGAATGTTTTGACGTCAAGAAGTTGTCTCGCTCTTCACCTTGGTTGCGTTCGATGTTGACATATCAGGTGTCTCCACTGTATGGCTGTCGGTGATTACAGTCTTGATTGTTGCTTATTACAACGGAACAGAGATCAGGATGGGCCTAATGCGAGGGCAATGCCGAGCAAGACGAGCTCTATTGAATACTGTCTGCTGAACTCTCAAGGGAAACATAAAGCTGAAACTGGAGACCAAACTGAAGACCACGTGGCGAATGGCAATCTCTTTTATGCTGGTGGACGCGTGCACTCTCTATATGTTGTCACTTCAGCCATCTTGTGGACCGTGGCGACCTGCCACCCCTATTTCTGCATGCTGCCTACTTCACCCGTCGCTGTTTGTCTGCCTAACAACAGCTGCCAAATTACTCTCAACCAGCTAAATGTCTGCAGCTGTACAAAGACTGGCATGAATCTTAAAAGTGCTGGACGAGCAGGATAAGCGGGTGCCTGGACTCCCGGGTGTTTTCACACCTTTCCCTATAGCATTTCTTGTATTTCTGTGGTCACACTTTTGCTTCTCTTCCGAGGGAGCTTTTGTTGCATTTTTAGTATCCATGGAAACAGATTTTATGGGTTGGATTTAAAAATTATATTCAATATAACCCTCGAACAAGTGGGGTGTTTTTTTTGTGGTTTAGGTTAACACCATGATCATTCAGGCCACTCATTGCCTTGTTGGCTGACCACTGACAACCAGCATGTCATGAGGGTTTCTTGACATACACACTTCCGTTTTTTAACACTGACATTGCCAAATTACGTCGATTAGTATTGTAATGATGTTTTTTTTCTCTATCTGAAAAAGAGAGTGCTATGACTTGCTACTGTTCCGAATGCTGCCATTTACCATTGAAGCCATTGCCATGAGGGTTGGTGGAAGCCTCGTGATTGACTTGACCAGCTAAGGTACACATGGTATTTATGGTATTTTTGTCCCAATGTGAACTTAGGTGAGCCCAAGCGGACTTTCCCGCCTTCCATTCTATACATACATCCCTCTCTTCTCCAAATTATTCAATCTTCTTCTCCATGGCTCCCTTCTACATACTACTTAGTCTTCTCCTCTTGCACACTACTCCTTGGTGCTTCTCTGCAGCTGTAGATGAGGACACTCTCATGGCAGGCCAAGCGCTCGCCGTTGGCGACAAGCTCGTCTCCAGGAACGGCAAGTTTGCCCTTGGCTTCTTCCAGCCAGCAGCAAGCAGCAGTATCAGTAAGTTGTCTCGCAACGCCACCTCCTCAAGATCCAGCTGGTACCTTGGCATATGGTTTAATAAAATCCCAGTTTTGACTACCATGTGGATTGCTAATAGAGAGGAGCCCATCACCCACCCCAACCTCAACTTAGCACAGCTCAAGATCTCAAAGGATGGCAATCTTGCCATCGTAGTAAACCATGGTAGCAACACTCAATCTATAGTTTGGTCCACTCACATTGTGAGTAATAGGACACACAACAGCCTAAACATCACTAGTGCTGCCGTTCTCTTGAACAGTGGAAACCTTGTCCTCAAAGAGAGCCCGTCATCTGACTTATCGGTGTGGCAGAGCTTCGACAACCCAACAGATGTTTGGCTTGCTGGTGCCAAGTTTGGCAGGAACAAGGTCACCGGTTTTAGTCGTTATGGCATCTCAAAGAAGAGCCTCATTGATCCAGGTCTCGGCTCATACAGTATTGAACTAGAAGGCACCAGGGGGATTGTCCTTAAGCACCGTAACCCCTCCATAGAATACTGGCTTTATACATCCTCCACAGCAGCATCGTTGGTACCATTAGTCAATTCACTGCTAAGTTTGGATCCTCGGACTAAAGGTTTATATAACCTAGTATATGTCAATAACGACCAAGAGGAGTACTACATGTACACTTCACATGATGAATCATCTTCCATGTTTGTGTCACTAGACATCTCTGGTCAGATAAAGTTGAATCTTTGGTCCCAAGCCAATCAGTCTTGGCAAACAATATATGCCCAGCCTGATGATCCCTGCGATCCACCTGCTGCCTGTGGACCTTTCGCGGTATGCAGAGGCAAGCCGCATCCATCATGTGACTGTATGGAGAGCTTCTCTAAGAAGTCACCGCATGATTGGGAGTTTGAGGATCGAATAGGAGGATGCATCAGGAATACACCATTACATTGCACTACTTCAAAGAACATCACAAGTTCAACAGACATTTTCCATCCCATTGCTCAAGTTACACTGCCCTACAACCCACAAAGCATAGCTGTTGCTACCACTCAGAGCAAATGCGAAGAAGCTTGTCTCGGTTCATGTTCCTGCACTGCTTATTCCTATAAAAATAATAGATGCTCTGTCTGGAATGGAGAATTGCTTAGTGTAAATCTGGATGATGGCATCGATAACACTTCCAAAGATGTTCTTTATCTCCGCCTTGCTGCCAAAGATTTCTTGGCAAATTTAAGAAAAAAGAAAAGAAAACCAAATGTTGGAGTTGTTACTGCTGCAAGCATTATTGTTGTTGTGTTACTAATGCTCATGCTGTTGCTACTGATTTGGAGGAATAAATGCAAGTGGTGTGCTTTGCTGCCAATATACTCTGACAATCAAGGGAGTGCTGGTGGGATTGTAGCCTTTAGATACACTGATTTAGTTCGTGCTACTAAAAAATTCTCAGAAAAGCTGGGAGGAGGTGGTTTTGGTTCAGTATACAAGGGAGTGTTAAGTGACTCAAAGACTACTATAGCAGTCAAAAGGCTTGATGGTGCCCATCAAGGAGAGAAGCAATTCAGGGCTGAGGTGAGCACAGTTGGACTGATCCAACATATCAACCTAGTAAAATTGATTGGTTTCTGCTGTGAAGGTGATCACAGATTACTTGTGTATGAACCAAGAATTTGGTTACCGAGGAGGTCATTTTTCTCGTGGGTGACTGGGAAATGTGGTTACCACGGTTACCGCAAAATTCCGAGAAAATTTCGGACGAAATTTTATTTCAAATTTTGAATTCAAATTTTTGGGACCAAAAACTAAAAAATTTGAATTTTTGACAGCTTGCCTGCTATATATATAGCATATCAAGCAAGTTTACACAACACATATAGCAACAAACTATATTTCAGAGACCAACAACACATCTAGGAACATAATGACCAACAGCAACATAGTTCAGACTTTAGAAACTAGACTTAAGATTAAAAGTTCACATGAAGCTACACATAGCAGTCCGACAACAAAATAAACTCAGTCCATAGTCCATATTACAGTCCCACAACAAAATAAATTCAGTCCATAGTCCATATTACAGTCCCACAACAAAATAAATTCAGTCCATAGTCCACAGTCCATATCATCGAGCAACAAACCGGCCATTCGATTTCCTTTTAGACTTGCAAGTCTCCTTCCTCAACCCTTACAGAGAATCGAGCTGCAAGTGAACAAATTAAATGCCAAGTTGTTAGCAAGCAGATTTGTCTATAGTATTTGTTCTCAAAATAGAATAAATGGATGCATGTCATTAGATGGCAGCAAGCAAACAAAATTTTGGGCGGCAGCAAGCAAGCGAACAAAGTTAGCACTTCATTATTACCGTCCTCTTCCTCCTCTTCCTAGTAGACTTCCGCAAAGGTTCATTGTTGTTGGGAAGCATCACATCATTATTAGCTACAAAAATTACTAGTTAGCACTTGAACCACATAAATAAATTCATATAGTGTTGATATAAACTAAATGGCAATCACCTTCTTCCTCATCTTCCTCATCTTCCTCCTCTTCCTCTTCCTCCCGTTCCTCCTCTTCTTCCTCTTCTTCCTCTTCCTCCTCTTCCATCCTACTTGCTCTAGATCTCTTTCTTTGTCCCACTCCCACCTCTATGACAACCGGATTGAAGGCAAAGTTGAATGATTGTACATGAATCTACAGATTCTCTTACAACTGTTGACCACTGTATTAATCTCAGGAAAACATCCCATCTCCTTTAACATGAGGTTAATTGTGTGAGCCGCACATGGCTGCCATGTGATGTGTGGGAAATCGACAACAAGATCAAGACATGCTTTCTTGAAGTTAGAGCCATTGTCGGTCACAAGCTGGACAACATGTTCCTGCCCTATCTCTTCGATCACTTCTTTAATGTGCTCATAAACAAACTTAGGATTTTGCATGTGTCCAGTGGCATTAACAGATTTGTGGAAATACATACGCCCGTTGGAGAACACCATAAAATTTATAATGCTCATCCGAGAAGGGCCGGTCCACGAATCTGACATGATAGTAACACCATAGGTGGGCCAATCGTCTTTGAACTTGGCCACATACTGCTGCAATTCTTCATAGTTGGAATTCAAATAAATTCCATCAATATCTATCCCTTTAGGGGCAGGCACCCCTTTGCCAAGGTCTTGAGTCAATTTCACGGCTCCTACAAAATATGGACAATTGGCTTTGTGCCCAGGGATGTCATTAGCGTGAAACCATTTGGCCCAAGCCTTCCCAATCCTTGATTCATATTCCGCCTTGTTAATACACACCTCCATTGTCTGCTGCGGCCTAGTCTTGCTATATGCCAAATCAACATCAAAGAAGTCTTTGACACCACCTGAGCTGCTCCCTTTGACACCCCCTGAGCTGCCTACAGTTCCTCTAACACCACTAGTTCTCCCATGATCTTCATGTAATGAATTCTGTAGGGTCTGTCGTAGTATCTCATTGTCCTCATCTTCACAATCAATATGTATTGATGTACCTACATTGTTCAGATGGTTGACCTCATCTACTACTCTTTTCTTTCCTTCTTTGGCCTTCCTCCTCCTATCAATTCCCTCCGGAATGCCTTTCCGAAAAACAGCAACTACATGATGAGGCGCACTCAGGCAAGAGTAACACTCAGGGCCAGTCCTGCTAGATGCTGCTTGAATCGGGTTGCACCCCCACCAAGTTTAACAGCCCCACAATAAGAACAAGACCATGCATTTCCTTCCAATGATTTTCCATGACACCATATATTTGTTACATCATTTGCATTACCTTAAATAAAAATACAGAAGCAATGTAATGATTTTGCATGTAATTTGGATAACATTTGATTCAAAGCAAAATGAGTACACACTGGACAGGAAACTAGAGATAAAATATACCAAATATAGCTGGTCAACTGAAAAACATCTTGAAATCTGAAGAAATAACCTTTCTTTGGTGTTGGAATTGGCAATGGAACCTCCGGGCCTCTGCTTATGCCACCATAACGAGCCCCGCCGGTGGCATATCCGCTCCGATTGATGTCATCCGTGAATCCTGTGGATTGTCCTCCTCCTGACGAACTGTCGACGGGGATGGTCGCACTGCCATTGCCATGCCCTCTGCCTCCGGATCTGCTCGGTTGGCCATGAAGGAACACATCCCCTCTGCCCTGACCGACGGTGATAGACGCACGGCCCGCGCCACGAACGCTGGCGACGATAGCCATCCCTACAGTTCGCGGCTCGTCATCTCCGTCGCCATCACCCCGCCCCATCCCCCTTGCAACACCGGCCATGACAGGGAGCGCCCCAGGAGGCCGTGGAGGGGGGAAAAGCACGGCCGCGGTGGAGCTGGATGGGAGCCAAGGGGTGGATTGGGCGCCGCCGCCGCCGCCGCCGCCAAGTTTTTGTGGGAAACGATTTGGGGAGAAAGAGACGAGATAGAATGGCGTTTTCGGCTTCTAGGGTTCGCGTTTGGGTGTGTGAGTAGCGAGACGCAGCGTGGCAGCCGTGGCTTCTCGGGCTCTAGCTGGGCCGGACAAAAAATTCAAAAAAGGCCGAATTTATTTGCACGGGAGGCCCATTTACCGCAGGGCAGCGAGAAACGCGGTTACCGCTCGGTAACCGGTTTTCTCGAGCGGTACCCAAAACAGAGGTATGAACACATGTTAAATGGGTCTCTTGATAGTCATCTATTTAAAAAGAGAAATGCCGCTGCTTCTGCTGCTGTTCTAAATTGGAACACTAGATATCAAATAGCCCTAGGAGTTGCCAAAGGATTGTCCTACTTGCATCAAAGTTGCCACAAATGCATCATACACTGTGATATTAAGCCAGAGAACATACTTCTGGATGCATCATTTGTTCCTAAAGTTGCAGACTTTGGGCTGGCAGCATTTGTGGGAAGGGATTTTAGCCGAATTCTGACTTCATTCAGAGGAACTACAGGTTATCTTGCCCCAGAGTGGCTTAGCGGAGTTGCGGTCAAACCAAAAATTGATGTTTATGGCTTTGGCATGGTGCTGCTGGAAATCATATCAGGAAGGAGGAATTCGTCACCTGAGACATCACACTACACCAATAGCAGCAGCAATGTGGACCAGCATGTTGGATATTTCCCTGTGCAAACCATCAGCAAGCTTCACAGCGGAGATGTAAAGAGTTTGGTGGATCCACAGTTACATGGCGACTTCAGTTTGGAAGAGGCTGAAAGGGTTTGCAAAGTTGCATGCTGGTGCATCCAAGATAATGAGTTTGATCGGCCGACGATGGGTGAAGTGGTCCGGGTTCTCGAGGGCCTACAGGAGATTGATGTGCCGCCAATGCCAAGACTACTTGCAGCTCTGACGGAACAGTCTGGTGCTGCAACTTTAATGTAACAATATTTTGCAGTCGATATTACTAGTCTTGTTAAGTTCAGCAATTTTCGTGAAGTTGTAATGTGTAGAGGAAGGAATAAAGGAAGCAAGTTTTCTGTTGCTAATTAGTTGTCTCTTATTTAAGTTTTTTAGTGCCAGTTATATATGGTAAGGAATCATTGTAGCAGAAAATGGCAGATATAGAAATATGTGTGTTGTTCTGTTCTTGTCAAACCTGGGATGGGAACTTGAGATTTTTAGTTGTTTTCAATTGTGCATAATCATACTGCAACAGTTGCTGCAGTTCTGTGAGTGTAGGAAGATGTCAGATCCAGAAGTTGTGGGTGGATATGATCAAGAGACTACCTCGGCTATATAATCACCTGATATTTTAAAATTTCTGTGCGATTTGTATAATTTTGGATAAGCCAATCATGGCATCTTGGATTTCACTGTTGCATTTGCCCTTTGTGGGTTGCCAGCTCAACCGACCATTCTCGGCGACTCTGAAAAGAATGCACATGTTTTTTCCCCAACGCGCAGATAAATATTCCTTATGCAGCAAATTCTGGTTTATGTGAATATATTGTGTCACAATGTTCATGTACAACGCACTGATAAACATAAGTATTATGGTATTCTGGTCCTCGTCATGGTGCTGGTGATCTGGAAACAAGATGGAACTGAAGACAGAGCTCCAGCCATGTGCTTTTGCATGCTCAGGTACTGCTTTATAGCCCCAATATTTCCACGGACTTCTTTGTTTTGTGCTCATCTATTATGGTGTAATAGTTGTTCTGGGTTTTTATGCAAACTGTATCTTTTATTATATAAGGACACAAAAAAATAAGAAGCAAAAACAAAGACACATGCCAAAACTAAACAACAAAATGACAGTTTGTACCACCGCAGGGTGACTGCGGCGTGCCACCGTGCATGGTTCGCCAGCCTTGCATCAGAAAATCTCATTTCGATTTATTTATCAGTTACAAGGCAGAAAAAAGGATAATAAGTGACCACATTTCTTCAGGTTTTACTTTCCATTACCATGACCAAAAAATAACCCTAGCAAGCTACAATTGCCATTCAACATCTGAGCGTTGCTGCTCCCAGAACCAACTGCCTGAACTGTGTTAAACAGTCCATCGCCCGGTCGAAGTCGTCGCTCTCGAGTAAAAAGCTGAACCGGCAGTAGTTCGGTATCCCGGTCCACTTGCTGCTGCTTATGCAGGCAGGGTCCAGTGGATCTAAGGAGCGCTTCCCTGATGTTATAGCCGTGGAGCTCGGCTTTTCTCCTTCAAGACCGTTCACCCGTCCACCCTGAACGATTTGCCGATGTACGCCGTCAGTTTTGCCTGCAGTTAAATACCACCGTGGAAGCCGGCGACATCCCAGCCACACCTCTTCAGTGTCTGTTCATCCCACGACAAAAGCAGAGTGTCTGTTCATCCCACAAGGAGAGCACGCATGTCAGACACCAAGTTTCTCTGAACTGCCAACCTTTATCTCTGAACAAGGTTTGAGAGGGATGTGCAGGATGTATGTCATAGGCGCGCTTCTTTAGTGTCTCCTAATTTCGATCCTTGATGAGATCAGAGAGATGCTGATCCCACTTGTTCTTCAGAAACAACAGTTTTCTGAAACTTTCTGAAAGTACTTGTTGAACGACTCAGGCTTGTGAAAATAAAATATCCTAATACTTTTTTTCGAAAAAAGTACTTGTGAAAATATGTTGGACCAAGGAAAGGTCATATAAACAAACTATCCATCTCTGTTATGAAACTCCAGATGAGAGAAGAAGGTGTATATCGCTCCCCAAGCAGAGCTCCATGCTCAACGCAAACAGAATGAAGATCTTTTATCCCGCCGTGAGTTAAATGTGTGCATTATACAGAGCTGCTCCTTGAGTGCTCGGTTCATTGATCTATGTACCGTCTTATTATGGGCATAACTCGATCGTGCGCCCATAGCTAATCGTTGTCAGGTGGGCTCAATAACAAGCAAAGAGGTTCATCACAATTACGGCGAAAAGTCATGGGTTCAAGTCAGGTGCACACCTTGTTTCTTCTTTCTTATTTGTTTTTCATCTTCCTATTTTAGTTATTTGGTTCCTTTTACCTTTTCTTGAGTTATACTCGATGACGCGGTAGTGTTCCTTTTTCTCATTTTTTGAGATTTGTATTTAATTATTTCTTTTTTTGTCTCCTTTTTTTTCCTTTTCACCTTCTGACGTTTTAGTGTTTTTTTTCATTTCTGTCTGATTATTTCTTAAATCACATTTCTTATGTTCCATGGATTTTTATTTGTTATATCATATTGTTTTATTTGTTTACCAACATTCATGAACAGTTTCTACAATGCTTTTGGTTGTGTTTTGAATACTTGGAACTTTTTTTGAGCTAGTGGTTAGTGTCATGTTTTATGACGCTAGACGACCACTTTTAATTCAATGGTTGGCGCATTTTTTTTGGACTACAGGCATATTTTCTAGCATAAGTTAGATAATTTCGTTTAAAGTAATGAACATTTTTGTGTTACAATTGATAAGTTTTCGCGGACTACAACCTCTCCGTGGTGTATTACCGAGCACCAATTCTCGTCATGGTACCATCAGGAGGGCCATCCTGCTTGACACGCTGCCGCGGCACCGACGTGTTCATCCTCAACACGGGCCACTAGTGGAATGTGCACAAGACCATGAAAATCGTACGTAATTAGTTAGCTATTGTGTTGCATATTTACATTTTTATGACAATGATTAGTTATTTGACTAGAGCTGCAATATGTGCTTGCAGGGGAAATTATTTCACGGTGGGAGATTGCTTCAACGTGACAACAAACATCAAGGAAGCATTTCGACAGTCTCTGCAGATGGTGAAAGATTGGGCACTTACCAATCCACAACTCGCCAAGACCAGCTACCTCTTCTTCAGGAGCTATTCTCCATCGCACTACGACAACGGGACATGGGACACTGGTGGCTCCTACGAGACAAATGGGAGCACTTGTGGATCAACACAATGATCTTAGGAAAATCTTGAGTGTGGTGCGAAGCATGAGGAGACGGCACGGGATGAACAAGGAGGCGTTTTCCTAGTCATAATTAATTAAACTTTATTGTGTCATCTAAATACGTAGGCATATAAGACCCCATCAAGATTAAGTGAGTTTGATTAGAGGACGACTACTGAATTTAGTGACCATATTTATGTTGGATTGTGTGTAAAGAGAATATCTCACATAAGAGACGGTAGTTCATACCAGAAGTTTGGAAGCTTAGATGTACACATCGCCTTTTGCTGACTTTCTTTGCGAGATGGTGTTCGTTTCGCTTCTCTTTGTGGATTCTCGCATGTGATAATGGAAGTCGATTCCTTGGAGTTGGTGACACTCTGGAACACTTGTCACAATTCTCGTTCAATTGTGGCTCCTTTAGTTTTAGAGATTGGAGAGCTTAGTACTCATTTTTTCTCTTTTGCTATTCAACATGTAAACAGGTCAGCCAATTTACCGGCTCACTTGTGTGTTAAGCGTGCATGCACACTTAATGTGACCGATAGTTAGCTTGACGAGACTCCTAGCTTCTTGGTGTCCAGCCTCTTGGCTGATTGTTGCATGCACACTCAATAAAGCTCTCTGAATTTCCCCGCAAAAAAAAAAACATCGCCCTTTGCTGTTCAAACAAGTTTAATCATGACGGGCCCCAAATGGCATTTTCCCCATATAGACTGTCAAAGGCGCATTTTTTGTGCGTGGACGCCCACAGAGTGAACTGCATGGACGGAGGCACATTTTTTGTGCTGCCGGTACTGGTTTTCGTTTAATTTGTCTTTTCTAGTTTATCTTGTCAGTATTAGTATTTTCAGTGTTATTTCTTACATTCTTCGGGATTTCCCTTTTCTTTTTCTTTCCCCCTCTTTTCTTCCTTTTCCATTTTCTTTCCCTCTATATTTTTTTGTGTAAAACAAATATACACTTTTATAGACAAATATATAAGAATATATTTTTAAATATATGCAGAAAATTTTAAATTACAGGAGCATTTTTAAGGACATGAACTCTTATTAAAATTATAAGAACATCCTTTGCAAACATGTCAACATTTTTTTATTTACAAGATGTGTGAACACATTTTAAAAGTTGATATTTTTTCTCTAAAAAGGCATGAACAAATTTGAAAATTATACTAATACTTTTTAACATACATGAAAATTATACTTCTCCATTTTATTTGTATATTTTTTAATTACATGAACCCTTGTTAAAATTACAAGAACATCCTTTTCAAACAGGTCAACATTTTTCTTTACATGATTTGTGAACACATATTAAAAGTAGATGTTTGTCTAAAGACAGGAATAAATTTGAAAATTATACTAATACTTTTCAATATAGATGAACATTGTTTCAATTGAACTAATTTTAATTTAAAAGATGATTTTTAAAAGCCAAATATTCTCATATGTGTAAAGATTTTTATAACAAACGAATATTTAAACTCCTTTTTATTATAGATTGGATTATAATTTATATTTTGAACACAATTCCAAGAAAGACAAAAAAGAAAATAAAGTACCTATGTGAATGGGCCGCAGTGGTCGTGGCCCATATAAGTCATGTGTGGTCAACTGCGGCAAGGACATGGCGACATCAGTGTCAACCATGGGTAGAGTGAGACGATGATCCGACCGGTGCCGGTCGATGGATCATCGAGATAGGTGGCGGCAGTGAGGGTAGACGAGGATGCCGAGGCAGGGTGAAGATATGTGTTTTGACACAACAAGCTAAAAAACAAATTTAAAGAGAAGTGGGCAAGGTTGGAGCTCAGAAGGGAAAGCTTTGCTCGTGGGCTGGGAAACCGGATAAGCTCTGGCTAAGCCTTGTCAGAAGTATTCTTCATGCAGGGCCCACGGTGGGCCGCCTCCACGGTTCTCCACCCATCGCTCGTATTTTCAGTGTTTTTATCTTACATTTTTTGGGTTTTTGTTTTTTTTTCTATTTTCCCTCTTTTCTTCACTTCACTGTTTTATTTGTCTATAGTTTTTTTGGTAAAAGAAATATACACATTTATAGAGAATGCATGAATATATTTATAAATACATGAACACTCTTTAAAATTACAAGAACATCCTTTTCAAAGAGGTCAACATTTTTTCTTTACATGATGTGTGAACACATTTTAAATGTAGATGTTTTTAAAAAGAGGTAGAAATAAATTTGAAAACTATACTAATACTTTTTAATATAGATGAACACTGTTTCAGTTGCATAAAGTTTTATTGAAATTTGATTTTTTTAGAAAACAATATGTTTAAATACTTTTATAAGAAACATATATTTTTACTCTTTTTTTATTATACATTGGATTATATTTTTAACACAATTCCAAGAAAGCAAAAAGGAAAACATACCTGTGTGAATGGGCTCCTATCCATCTGTCCCACTCCCACCCGCCTCCACGGTTCTCCGCCCACCGCCGCCGACGATGACGCTGGCCGCCGCCCCGTACACTCCCAACGTCAGCAAGCAGAAGAAGCAGCCGCAGCCGGCAGGGAGCTGACCCCGGCCGTCGCCCTCCACATCGGTGACAGAATCGGCGGTGAGGCAGCAGCAGTCCACCCCAATCCCAACGGCAGCAAGCAGCAGTCACAGTCCAAGATGTTGACCAATAGGTACTCCTGCGCGACACCACTGCTTAGATTTTCAATCTCTGATTTAGTTTGTTATTATACTGAAATAAGTGAAGCTCGAATTGGTTGGATTTTCGATTCATTGGTGACATTTTATCTGACTTGCAGATGAGATAAGTGAAACAAGTGAACGTGGATCACATTCACCTTGTGCTGGAAAAGGAAAAGCTCCATCAGATATCACTAACTGCGAAGAGGAGATTCACTAACTGTCAGATGTGGACGGACTGCAATGCAGAGAAGTATGCGAGTGGAGAACGAATAAGGTAATCTGCCTATCTTGCAAATAAGTGAAGCTCTAATTGATGTGGATGTTCGATGCCATTTTATCGGATTGCAGATGAGATAAGTGAAATGAGTGAATGTGGATCACGTTCACTTTGTGCTCCAAAGGACATCATAGGAGGAGATCCACTAACTGTCAGATGCAGAGAAATATGGGAGTGGAGACTGAATAAATAAGGTAATCAACAGAGTATTTGCTACTTTTGAAGATAAATATGGGCGTAGCTGTTAAAATTCATGTCCAATTGTGAATCTGCGTGTCTTGCAAACAACTAGTAGAGTATTATTACATGGTAGTGACCAGTTGATTATATTCATACATATCCAGACCTATTATATGGACTGAAACTATAGAAATACAGTGTTGACAGAGCATGGTAGTCCCTGAATGTTGACAGAGTATGGTAGTCCCTGTTTTGATTTATGGCATAAGTTCATTTTCAGATGAGACGAAAGGCTTTGGTGGCATCTGCAGATTCTGCAACCTCCCTGTTAGCATGTTAACGACCTTCGTCATCGACGGACGGTTTCTCGGGTTCCACTGGATGCACCACAGTGCCACCATCGCCAGCTTCCTCACCTTCTCATTCTCTTCTTGAGTTGCTTCCAAGGTAAGAGCCAACTCCTCACCATTGATCACTTTCTCGTAGATCCACTCTGGGAGGTAAACATCATCCTGGCTGCCGATTCTTGGGTCTGAATTCCTCCTCCCGCTCACCATTTCTAGCACCAGCATGCCGAAACTGTACACATCTGACTTGTACGAAACTCCCCCAAAGTTCCGAGAGTATAGCTCTGGTGCAATATACCCCATTGTACCTCTTGCTGCAGTTAAGGTCACGATGCTTTGGTCCCTTGCACACAACTTCGCCAGGCCAAAGTCTGAGATCTTTGGATTGAAGTTGTAGTCCAGCAGGATATTGTGAGGCTTGATGTCAAAGTGGAGGATGCGCTGATTGCACCCTTGATGCAAGTACTCCATTCCTCTGGCGATGCCTAAAGCAATATCTAGCAGCTTGTCTGGTACTAGAAGATGCTGAAAAATATTAGCGTCATCAGAGAATATGTATTTCTCTAGTGACTCGTTAGGCATGAATTCGTAAATAAGAGCCCGTCTCATTCCCTCAGAACAAAATCCCAGGAGGCGGACAATATTGGCATGGTGGATTAGTCCGATGGTTGCAACTTCGTTGATGAATGCTTCTCCCTCTCCTGTAGAGTTCTCTAGCATCTTGACTGCTATAGGCACTCCATTTGGTAGCTCGCCTTTGTACACACTTCCAAATCCTCCTTGCCCTACTTTTTCCTTAAACCGTCTTGCCATCTTCTTAACTTCAGAGAAAGTGTACCTCGTGGGTTTTGATGTTCCATATGTCTTGAGGAACATTTCAACCTTCAAATGTATCTCCGCATTATATCTTGTCTTGAGTGAAAGATAAAGCACAGTGGCCACCGTCACCAAAAGAACAACAAATGCAGCCACTGATGATGTAGCTGAATAAACAAACAATATGTCATCATCATACTTAGTATTTGTTATGATACGAGGATTTCAAGAGTCAGAGTAGCCAACAGTAAGAATTTGTACAAAAGAAAGCTTTTATTTTTCCTTTACATTTTGTAGTTAAAAAGACACTGTTAGATCAGTACCTGCAATGACTTTGATACGTGAACCTGCAAATACCAAGAAAGAGAATCAGATAAACAGCAAGGAGTTATGTTTACAACAGACAAATTGAGTGTTGTCTACCGTGGCTGCAGTACATTGCCCTAGTATATAAGGAACAAATATACCATGCTATTTATGGATGCCTTTTCTAGAAGAGAGAGAGAGAAAATTTGTCACAACTTATCAACCAAATTTCCTTTTTGGGGAAATTTGTATTGTTTTGGTGCTATTTATGATAGTGCCACTGGCCTATTAGTTTTTCTAACATTTTTGCCATGCATACAGCAGTTAGAGTCAACTTAAGGCCTTTTGACTGACTGGGCAACTTTTGTTCAGAAAATGCCTGCATGTGCACCCAGTGGCAGTCGGTTCTCTCCCTTACTCTGCTCCGTCCTCCCCAATTCATCCCCCCAAAACACCAGGTTACTCCCCAATTCATTCCTCCGATACTAGTGGACTAGTGGACGGATTAGTGGCAACATCTGCATCGCAATTTGGTCCCACGAACAGTCGTGGAGTACACCTACCAAACAAACGATTTCTTTGTACTACCAAAATAAAAATACTACTGTACACGAGGAAGGCTTTGAAATTTCGATGCATTTTTGCTTCCGAAAAACTCGGCTAAGAAATGAACTGCTCGATCTGTCTGGTCATTTTTACTCGGCATATAAGATTTGCCTGGCGTCAAACTTGACCATATTTATATTAAAAACTATGAACATTTATAATTCTAAAGTTATACTCCCCCCTAAACTAATATAAGAGCGTAGTTGACCTAAACACTCTTATATTTCTTTACAGAGGGAATACAAGGTAAAAATCAAATTTATGGTGCATCTAATGTTTTTTTTGCGAGAAGTACATCTAATAATGTTGATTTTGTATTGTGGATGTTGATATTTTTCTCTATAAAGTTGGTCAAACTTTACGAAATTTGACTTTGGACAAATTTTATATGCAGAGTAAAATGACTCACGCATACAAAAGTTTCTTTAGCTACTTGTACAAGACCAGGGGTATGGGTTTTGTCTATCACAGCATGTGACTGCCTCGTCCAAATTTGTTTTAGCTACTTGTGCTTTTTCCAAGCAAGAAAGTTTCTTTTAGCCTATATGCTCTTGTCTGTATCTTTCGACTGCCCAGACCTCAGGCTCAGAGCGCGGGAAAAGGCATAAATTTAATCTCAGGACGAAACTATTGCACAAACTAAACTGTTTTTGAAAATATTTCACCCAGCTGACCTTAATGTGCAACGCCTAACATCGCCTAACAATTAGGCGCCACATTGTGCAGCGCCTAGCTGTAAGGAGCTGCACTACACTGTGCAGCGCCTAGCTGTAAGGAGCTGCATAGTAGAGTGCAGCGCCTAGCTGTAAGGAGTTGCACAAATGGGTCAACGGTGTGATTTTTTTCAAAAACAGTTCATTTTATGAAATACTTACGCTCTAAGGTCAAATTTATCAATTTTGCCTCAGAGCGCACATGCAATGCCTCGCAAAGATACAAGGTAGTAACTGTATAGAGCTTTGTTCACGGACAACGAACACTACGGCGGCCCCATTTTTATGCCATTCTTGTGTTGTAAAATAACGATCTTTCTTCCTTGAATCTATGGATTAGAGTCAACTTTTAGTAGAAATACAACGTGTTAAGAGTCACTTTTTAGTAGAAAAGACCACTGACCAAGATTTTTCCGGTTAAACTCGACACTTTTGTTTGTTCGACCTCCGACTCTCAAACTAAGCGCACAAATACGATGTGTGAGTTCATCGTCATCATTTTCCTCAACATATGTGCTACTAGGGCAGTACCATAGTTTTAAATAGCCGGCTATAGCCCGCTATAGCCTTTTCAGCAGGGTGCCGCTAAATGGTCCCCTTCAGAAATAGCCCGTTATAGCTTATTTGAAGGTCCGCCACTATTTTCCATAGACCGCTATTTAAAACATTGGGCAGTACTGAGGCAGATGTGCATCATGGTAAGAAAACAAGACAAGAGAAACAAGAAACGGGCATGCATCAAAGAATGCAATACAAAGACGATGATGTGTAGAGAACAGCATGCCGGCGGTGGCTGCTCAAGCGCAGCAGCAGGTGCAGCCATGCATGTTAACTGAGTGTTGCATAGAAATTTGTAAAATACATAATGACTAAAGAGTTCCGGATTATTTAAGGCTAGTAGTGTCTGATAGATGAACAAAACATATTCTTTTCCTGCTGGATTATTGCTCAGGTTTTTGTCCGGGTCCTTCAGTGTGATTGCTCGAGCAGGATTTGTGATGCTAATTTTGAAAAATACTTAGTTGACCGAAAATCCCATGGAAACACATGGAGCTGTAGAATGAGTAAATTTTAAAGTAAAATCTTAATTGATTTCACACCTTTAGTACAGAATAAAACAGAATGATGTTATATATGGTTTTTGACTCATACCATGTGGGCCGGGCATGCAGAATGGTCTATCCCTTTGTGAGCTGAATGCGCAGCGTCCCCCACTGCGTTCACAATCTACGCAATAGTAATCATACAAATACACTGTCGTCTCCGCAAAACTGAGCATTCTTTCTGCTCTTTCCTTGAAGGACGGTGAGAAGTGTGTGTCAAACATGTACATGGGTATCAGACCGCCACCGACACCAACTGAGACTGGGACGACCTTGCAGTCCAACGGAAGAATAGACATGTCTTTATAACCATCCACCAAATAAAAGAAGTGGGTTGTGTTGCTAAGGCAGGAGACTGGGCCAGCAATCCCATCGGCAGCACCAGGTGCAAACTCTCTTGAACAGTGTACTAGGGTTGCAGAACTCCAAAAGAAATATCGGTCAAGACTTGGCCCCGCATTGTTGATAACATCAACCTGTGGAGATGATGAGCTTCTGGAGATGATGAGCTTCTGCTGGAGCACTAAACAGGGATCTACAAGCGGGATGAGCTTCATGGAAGAACGCCTGTAATCTATGGCGCTGACACTGTATGTGCCAAGAACTTGGTGAACTAGGATGGTGTCTTGACCAGAGCATGCTAACTTCCTGATTGATCTTTCGCCGCATCCACATGATGATGATGATGTATTGCTGGATTCAAGGCAGAAAGGGTACCTGATCTCTGGGCCATGTTGGCTGCACTGGGATGGTGGGCAGTGTTTGAAGAAATCTTGATCATCCCATGCCGTGGCCAAGTAGATTCCGTGGTTGATCAGAGGCAGCAGCAGGAGGGCTATGACAAGTAATTTACTCATCTTTCTGTACTGCTGTACCAAGAGGGTGAGCAAAGAGGAAGAAGAAGTGGAGTGGCAAGTGCAAAAAAAAAAAAAAAACAGCACTTATTCGTTTCGTCTATAGGTACGCAGTCAGAGTCATGCTCTATTGATAGTTAGGCCTGAGGACGAAGAGAACGTTTCAATTGATAGTCCATGCCATGCACTTGTGGTTTTAGTGGGATTGCTGACTTGGTTCAGTCCACTGTCCAGTCTATTGGCAGCTGTCACGGTGTGGAAAATCTACTCCACGGTGATTGAAGACCCCAAGCCTTGGTTCGTCTTCTGGTCCTAGCTGTGGAAAATCTAGTCCACAGTGTGGAAAATCTCTGGAAAAAATTGAGAGAATATCTTCCTCTTTTGCGCGACGTGTATATACTAGTGAAATCATAATCAATATCCCAACCACACTATTAATTGGCACATACAGCTGGATATGGCCAACTAGTCAATGTCGATTCCTTGGCCCCCTTGGTACTCTTAACAGAACTAACTAGGATATCAAGTCCCTAGTGCATCTGTGAAGCTTTCATGGGGAACCCTGGTGCATTTCATCGTTCTATTATCTTACAATCCTTAACTGTCTTCTCCCTCGTTGCAGTTCTTGCAGCAGATCATGTCCAGGGACGAAACAATGGGTGCCCACCTTTCTCCTGTGGACATCTCTGAGACATATCATATCCTTTCCGTCGGCGAGGTGATCCTCTTGAGTGTGGTGTTGAAGCATGCGAGCTGGGTTGCACCAGTAGCAAGGCTACAATTCAACATACTATCTGACTGCCATCAACTACACAATAAATATGTGTCGATTGGCATTATGATTGTGCAGAAGTTCTTGTATGTTGTCATTGTCAACTCTGTAGAAAATGAATTATCATGTCATGGGACAGAAGACTCCAAGCCTGAATCGTCTTTTGCCCGTCATGCATGTACCAATGAAGTCATAATCTCTGGCAGCTGTCAGTGTGGAAAATCTATGGAAAAAATGAATTACCATGTGACGGGACAGAAGACTCCAAAACTGGGTCTTCTGTTCCTAGCTACACAATGGGAGAGAAATATCTTCCTCTTCTTTTCCGCGTCATGCATGTACCAGTGAAGTCATAATCAGTACCCACTCACACTATTAATTGACATATACAGCTGGATATGATCAACTTGTCGATGTCGATCCCTTGCCCGCCTTACTACTCTTAACAGAACTAAATAGGATATAAAGTCCCTAGTGCATCTGTGAAGCTTTCATGGGGAACTCCGGTGCATTTCATAGTTCACTTACCCTACAATCCTTAACTGTCTTCTCCCTCGTTGCTGTTTTTGCAGCAGATCATGTCCAGGGAGGAGATGATGGGTGCTCACCTTTCTCCTGTGGACATCTCCGAGACATATCATATCCTTTCCGTCAGCGAGGTGATCCTCTTGATTGCGGTGTTGAAGCATACGAGCTGGGTTGTACCAGTAGCAAGGCTACAATTCACATCAACACAGGAACATACTATGTGACTGCCATCAACTACACTGGTTCCTACTTCTGGGTCATGGATCCCATCTTCAATACCAATAGCAGCTGCCCTCTTCCACTGTGGAATCACGTTCCTTACATTGGTACATACTTGGGCGGAATTGATTCAGTTTCACCACCTGGCTTTCGGTATTTGGTCTCTCAAAGCTATGAAGCAGCTTGTTTTGCTAATTGTTCGCAAGCAGTAACGAATAATAGTGCATACAAACCCGTTGCTTGCCTGAGTGCCAACAATTCACATGTTTATGTCTGGGTGTCTAATTACACATATTGTGTGGTTGAAGATCTTGAGCCTTATTGTGGATACCTGGCCAAGATTCCATTTGGTAACGAGTATTCTTCTGATTGGGGACCGCTACAGAATGCAAGTTATGCAGATATCACACAATTCATAAGTAAGGGCTTTACTGTCCGATTTCCTGTGGACACCATGGGGCCTTCTGCTTCTGTGAAGTTAAGAAAGAACATCAATTTATGCCTCAACAATTCAATCAGGTGATCACCCTGTGGTTCAGTTTCTTTGCTCTCTACTTTCCTCAAGAATTAATGTTAAGCCCATCTTTAGTAGAGCACATACAAACTCGTCATTAATTGATCTTTTACTTAAACAATTAATGCTAAATTGCTAATTGGTAGCAAAGGTTTGTTAATGAATACTTCATCCATGTCGGGCACAGGTCAGATTATGTCAAATTTAAAAACAACAGTCCAAAATACAATGTATAGTCCAAAATACAATGTATAATCAATTTACATGGTGTTGAAGTCCAAACTGTTGTTGTGCGCAAATGGGATTGAATTAGTATCCAAATGTAATTTACCCTATCTAAGAACCATGCTCCCTTCTAAATACATTTCTTTTAAAATGGTATGATTTGCAGCTACTTCAAGGAGCAATCATCTGGTGCAAGCATCGTGAATTGGACTCATGCTTTTTTCTGGAGTGAAGTGCACTTCTTAGAATGCGTGACTCAGTTGTCCAACGATCACTACTACACAACACCGTTTGTTTTGGTTGTTGTGACCATATTATCTGCGATTGCTATCCCCAAGTTCTTTTTCGGTGCGTGAGAATTTTATGCCTTTTACCTTGAAAATTAAATTCACATGCTTATAATCATCACGGCCTCAATCTTGGCCATAAACATACACGTTCATCTAACTTATCCATACCTGCCAACTTGTTGGGCAGTACTATTGAGGTTATTGTTGGCACCCCTAGCTGTATGGATATTCCTAGCATACAAGTACTGGAAAACAAGGATCATAATTGATGCAGTTGAGAAGTTCCTCAGGATTCAACAAATGATTGGCCCAACAAGGTACGCCTACACAGACATCGTTGTAATCACAAGCCATTTCAGAGATAAATTGGGCCAAGGGGGCTACGGTACGGTGTACAAGGGTGTGCTTCTCCCAGGTGGCGTCCATGTCGCCGTCAAGATGCTAGAGGGCAATTCCAACTGCAATGGAGAAGATTTCATCAGCGAGGTCTCCACCATCGGCAGGATCCACCACGTCAACGTGGTGCGTTTAGTGGGGTTCTGCTCGGAGGAAATGAGAACGGCCCTAGTCTATGAGTACATGCCCCATGGTTCTCTGGACCAGTACATCTTCTCTGCTGAGAAAAGCTTCTCATGGGACAAGCTCAACGAGATCGCTCTGGGCATTGCCAGGGGGATCAACTACCTACACCAAGGGTGCGACATGCAGATTCTGCACTTTGACATCAAGCCACACAACATCCTTCTCGACAGCAATTTCGTCCCAAAGGTCGCCGATTTCGGGCTCGCCAAACTATACCCGAGGGGTGACAGTTTCGTGCCACTGAGCGCCATGCGGGGAACCGTCGGCTACATAGCCCCCGAGATGATATCCCGGAGCTTCGGTGTCATATCCAGCAAATCCGACGTGTACAGCTTCGGGATGCTGCTGCTGGAGATGGCCGGCGGGAGAAGGAACGCTGATCCAAACATGGGGTCCTCAAGCCAGGCATACTACCCATCATGGGTGTACGACCAGCTGACTCAGGAAGAAGCGGGCGAGATATCTCCAGTTAATGCCGACATGCACGAGCTGGAGAAGAAGCTGTGTATTGTCGGATTATGGTGTATTCAGATGAGGTCTCGTGATCGGCCAACAATGAGCGAGGTCATTGAGATCCTGGATGCCGGGACCGACAGCCTGCAGATGCCTTCAAGACCGTTTTTCTGTGACGAAGGGCACATCCATGTGGACGACTCTTACCATTTCACTTCCGAGCTGACGGTGGTGTCAGAGGAGGAATCGACTGCGGTGTCAGAGGAAGACAATTTGTGAGGTATATATAAACGATGTGTGATATATTTTGTGTATGTAATCTGCACTTATATGTATGTGTTCACGGAGTGATGCACTTAGCTAATAAAAGTGACGCAGTTTTGTAACAGTATAAATCTTTTGTGCAAACTGTCATCCTTGTTCTGCACTTCATTATTGGAGAAACAGGGCAACTTCAAATTAGTTTAAAAAACAGGACAACTTCAAATAAGTTTCAAATCTTACATCCATCTATTTTTGTCTTTTCAGTACTGTTGATACAAATTCTGACCGAAAATATTGTTTGAACCATCTGTGAGAGGTGACAAAAGAACGCCTTTTCCTTGTTGGGAATCATTTTTGAGAGAAATTTGTGCTCCTTTTCCTAGGAAAAAGAACTATGTTTTTTATCCTGGTGGCAGTAACAAACATGATGGATGAAGGTTGTCACTGAGAAGCTAACTTATAATTGAATTTATTTGTTTTTTAGATAAAGATTTGGTTTGCAGCAACATCATTCCAGGCTGAGTTCAGCGTGCCAAAGAAATTAGATAGGCAGCAGAAACTGCACGCATTGCCATTGTTGCGGAGTTGTTTTTCTTCTTTGCAGCTAACAAATCGTCGCGGTCATGGAACTACATAGTTGCCTTCAAGAACTGGAGCAGAGTCTGATTTTCTTAGTATTACATGTCATCTTCCATCCTAGGCAGGAAATTCTTTTTCGTGTTCTGTCAAATGCCACTTGTGCGTCCGACATGGGGACATTCCAGTGACACTGACATTGCGCTCCCCTGCCTGGAGAAGCGTCTTCTTCTGCTCCAACTCCAGATATGCTGATATGGCCCTGAAGCTGCTACTTTTGATGTCCTCTGCTTTGTACTGCTAGCCAGTGGCAGAGCCTGTACAAACCACCTTCCTGCCCCCGTCCTCTGCTTTCTGTTATCAGAGGAACATAAATAGAGATATATCAGTTAAGTTTAAAGTATACGACTGTTTATTTACTTATTACTCTTAGATGCAAACTCCAGTCGAAGTAGATGTTTCGAACCAGTCCTCGGAAGGATTGTACTTTTTCTATGATGGGAGAGGTGAGAAAAAAAACACAATGATTTCTTTTTGTAGAAGCAAATATTTTTCGGACAAAACAGGTACTTTGCATTATTGGAAGAACACTCAATCAGCATCACTGACAAACCAACATGCATAGACAAATGAGACCCTCAAAAAAGTGATAACAGGAGCGCAGCTAAGCTCCCCAAGTTCATCATAAAAGTGAATAAAGTTTTAGTTTACAGCAACATGATTCAAGATTGTGTTTCCAGCAGCATATGGCTCTCATGAACAATGTATGCCAAGCCTGCTGAATAACGAGGAACAAGTACTTGCATATTAAAGCTTATATCGATTACAAGTGCCAACGGCAGTACACAAACTGAAAAGCTCGAAAGATGGATCATGTTGACTAACAATGCAGGCATGCTGAAGCTTGTCTAACAATGCCCATGAGAAGTAACCAGGCATCAGAAACTACCTCATCAGACATACTTGACTGATGAGCTGAGTACTAATCTCACACGGCATAATGTGAAATAAGACGGCATGCATTGGCATGGTTGCAGAGCCTCTCATGTTGTCCCCTTCAGGATTGTGTGCCGATGAGTATGCCGGCTCATAGTTCTTTTTCTTCTTTGCTGCTAGGAAATCGTCAGGTCACAGAGATGTATCTCTATATTTGCCTTCAAGAACCTGACCCATAGCTGATCGTCTTGTCTTCGATCCAAAGCAGGACGAAACTCATATATGACAGTAGTAACAACCACGGCAGCAGATGTAACCTCAACGTCCTTGGTCTCCTCCACAGTTGAGTGAAATGTGTCTGAAAATAGTCGCAAAAGAGCCAGTCAGTCAGCCCGGGGAGTGAATGAATCTCTGTATCTTTATATCCTCTTGGAGAAGCTTGGTGTTCCTTCTCATAAAAGAGAGGAAATTTGCATTACGAATGAGCATTCATACATCCAATTCCAACCCGATGAATAAGACCCCCAAAAAGTATCGGTTACAGGAGAAAGGTCTCTCTCCCCCGATTTCCTCACGAAACTGAAAGCAGTCTTAATCTTCTAAAAAGTCGAATGCAGTCTTTAACTTGCAGCAAGATAACTGCAGAATGGGTTTCAAGCAGCATATGCCTGCTGAATTATGAGGAACAGATACAGCTTATACGGATTACAAGTGCCAACTGCAGTACACAAACTGAAAAGCTCGAAAGATGGATCAGCGAAGAACCGGTCACCTCAAGTACAGGCGTGCAAAAATGCGTAAATGCAGACATGATGAAGAAGAAGAAGACATAGATTGGCACGGCTGCAGAGCGTCTCCCAGGATTGCGCACCACCAAGAACACCGACCTCTTTTTTCTTCCTTGCGGCTAGGAAATCGTCAGGTCAGGAAAATATATCTCTATATTACCTTCAATAACCCGACCCAGAGTTGACCTTCTTGTCTTCGATCCAAAGCAGGACTCCTCAGTGAGCAGAATGTCTCTGATAATAATCGCAGAAGGTTCAGTCAGGGGAGTGAATGGACCTCTGTATCTTGGCAAACACTACCTCTTAATTCAGAATAAGCATGAAAGGCAAACATCGGTTTTCTTTGACAGACTTAGATGAAACAGCGTGCACGCAGGATGAACTAGAAGTTATGTTAACAGAGAAAAAAATGGACTAAAATTTGATCGAGCCCATGAGGACTTGAACCCCGAGAGGTTTAAAGCACACATATATATCCGAGAGAGAACATAATACACATTAGTATGAGGAAACAGGAAACTGCATGATCAGCTACTTGTTTCTTTCTATTAATATGAGGGTCCTAGCAGTTACAGGCTTTGTAGTTGCATATTTCTATTTCTACTCTAGATGAAGAAGGTACACATGAGCATGGAGAAAGGAATCACGTTAACTAGCTTTAGTAGACAAACTCTTAACAAATTCGACTCAGCCATTACTAGCTACCAAGTGCTGACTAATTCTACCAACTTATAATATATGCAAGAAAGACGAAACAATGGAACCCTAACCTTGTGAATAGCAATGATCACCTAATCCTTTCCCAAAGTCCTTTATGGCTCAGTTCAACTGTAACATTCCTTATATGGCTAATGTTCATTATATCTTCGCTGCATTCGCCTGAATCTCTGTTTTGCCGGAGTTTCTCTATCAGCTCTTCCGATGTGTCTGCCGGAGATAATTCCTCAAGGGCTCCAAGATGTTCAATGCCACAAGGAAGAAACTTTGGCTCGGGACAGTATTTTAACCATAGGTGGGTGAGGTTTTGCATCGCGCCCTCCTCTATTTTAACCTGGCTGAGTTGTGTTGCGCCCAATATGTATAGATTCGTAAGTTCTGGAAATGGCCCTGCATGAAAATCTAATCTCTTTCCGTCAAAAGCCTTCATTAGCGAAAGAAAGCGTAGACCACGTAACACACACAACAAGGAAAAGCTTTCCTCGTCAATACTGGACAATAGCAGGTCCAACCGAGTAAGGTTATTGAGATGTGACCAAGAAGAGAAAAGCTGAGGCATCAATGTTTTTTCTAGCTGCCCGGCTATACCAAGCCAAGAAAGTGTTGGTGGTAAAGCGTTGGTGGTAAATATACCTTTTAAATGTAGCCGTTGGTGGTAAATTAAACTTGTATTTGAAAAAATGTTAAACGTATATTACAAAAAGAGCTTTGCTTTGGTAGACCCCCCTCACAAACCGTATAAAGGCAGTATTGTCATTTGTTCATAAGGTATAGTTATACGATATGTACAAGAGGTACATAGCAGATCGGCCGCCCCTCACACACCTCCGTCCTGGGCCTGGCCCATTATTCTTTTACTTCTTTTAACCTTCAAAAATTTGTTGTGAGAGGTAGGATTCGATCCACCAACCTCTTAGTTTTCATTCACCACCATAACCAACTAAGACAATCCACTTGCTGTGTCTAGTTTAGTTTTCTTTTTTGAAAAAAATCAAATTAGGGACGCAGCACGCCTTCCATCCCGTGCGGCCGCTGCGCGATGGACCAAGTAGTGCTTGTCCCGTAACTGCCGCACGCATAGGAGTTTTATAGCACCACAACTGCGGGCATGTTGGGGCTGTGTTACAGCTATACACAACGGAGCTAAACTACTAGTACTCTGTTATATTTTACTTTCGAACAATAAAATTGGCCATGCATTCACTACAGGATAATGAAGAATTTCTTTCTCATGCTACAGTGACCGGTGGTAGCTGACCACTTGGCATGAGCGGTAAGCTATATCAAAAACAATGAACAAAAAAATGACCGGTGGTAGGTGTTAGTACATGTTTCTTTTATCAAGCTTCATACTAGCTTAACACAATTAAACATGTAGGCAGGTCCAACAAATAATTATGGCAATTGGATGCTCTTATATGACCAATTAAAGGCCCCATACCAAGTTGTTTTTGTTATCGACAATTTTTGTATTTTCTGGAGATTTCTCGATAAAAGGGCCGATAAATGGCCAGACGTGTCGCAACTTGCATACTTTGTCGGAAATCGTTCAAATATGACATGGATGCCTACCATGGGAATGCCCACTGCTTGCAAAAAAGTTCATGGATTTGAAAACAAAGTTTGTAAATTTAAGAAATATTCACAAATTTGAAAAGTTCACGAATTCTAGAAAAGGTTCATGATTTAGAAATAGTTCATTGATTTGAATAAAGAAAATAAAATGAAGTAAAGATAAAAAATAGAAGGAAAACTGGACAAACAATAACGAAAAAGTAAAACAACAAATTTTAAAAATTGCTTATGTTTCGAAAGATGTTTGGAAAATATTCATGTTTTGAAATTTTGTTCAAATTTCAAAAAATATTAGGTCAAATTCCGTTCATAAATTCAATAAATATTCGGCATTTCAAAATTGATCACATTTTTTTCAATTAGAGTTTCAAACTTTTTTCAGAAAATATTTCTTATATGTGAACACTGTTGTGTCTTCTTATATATCTCGCACTACAAAATAATACAAACGGCTGTGTGGGGAACTGGCTAGCAGCATAGGGCTCTAATTGTGAGGTCTTGAGTTCAATTTGTCAAGTGTCCTTTTTTCTTAATATTTTATCCTTTTTTCTTAATATTTTTACGTTCCTTATATTGGACGTGGCTTAATGGGCCGGCCCGTGCAATTTGTATACGAAGTCTCACGACGTACTTTTAAAAAGGACAATCTTACCCTTAATTATGAAGGGGTATGGAATAATCTGAGCCATCGATGTGTTTAAGGGGGGTCTACCGAAGCAAAAGTGTTACAAAAAATATCTTGACGTACACATAAATGTAGAATGAAAACCGAAAGAAACAAAGAAAAAATAAAAAAACAATGAAAACCATAAAGGAAACAAAAAACGAAAGAAAAAACCCGAAGAAACAAGTGCAAAAACAATGGAAAAGGTAAAGACTGATCGAGAAACAACGAATAACAAAAAAACATTGCAAACCAGGAAATAAACAAAAAACAGAAGAACATAAGAAGGAAAATGAGAGAAAAAAACCCAATGAAAAGCATAATGAAAAAAACACATAAAAATAAAGAATCCTAAGAAAAACGGTGAAAAAGAAAGAGAAATAAATAAATACAAAGAAAATCAAGGAAAATGGAAGAAAAATGTTTGACAGCAGTACCAAAGAACGTTGCCAGGCAACAGAAACTACCACTGACTGATGAACAAAATGTTCATATCACACAACAAAATGTGGAAGAAGACGACATGGATTGGCATTGTTGCAGAGCTTCTTCCAGGATTGCGCACCGCCAAGTAAGCTGAGCTCCGTTTTCTTCCTTGCAGCTAGGAAACCATCAGGTCAGGGAAAACTGTATTTACCTTAAATAACCCAACCCACAGCTGATCTCTTGTCTTCGATCCAAAGCAGGACACAACTCATATATAGCAGTGGTAACAAGTGCATCACCTGATAACAATCACAGAAGAGTCAGTCAGTCAGAGGAGTGAATGAAACCGCTGTATCTTTCCAAACACTGCCTCTTAATTTAGAATAAGTATGAAAGGCACACAGCGATTTTTCTTTGACAGACTTTAGACGAAAGAGCATGCACACATATATAGTACCCAAATTCGACAGAGTCACAAGGACTTGAACCCTGAGTGGTGGAAAGCAAAGCAACATAGCGTATATTAATACGAGCAAAATAGAAACTACACGATTAGTTTACTTGTTTCCTAGCAGGTACGGGACATGTAGTTGAGTATTTCTATTTCTAGTACAGGTGATGAAGATGCACATGAACATGAAGAAAGAAATCACATTAAGTAGCTTTAACAGACAAGCTCGTACCAAATTCACGTCAGCCATTATATAATATATGAACAAAAGACAAAACAGTGAACCTTAACCTTGGAAATAGCGCTGATCACCTAATCCTTCCCCAAGATCCTCTTCGACTTACTACAGCATTCCTTATGTGGCTAATCTTCATCACATCTTCGTTACATTCATCTGAATCTCTCTTCTCCTGGAGCTTCTCTATCAGATCTTCTGATGCATCCTCCAGATGCAATTTCTCAAGGGCTGCAAGGTGTTCGATGCCATCAGGAAGAAACTTTAGCTCAGGACAGCTTATGAACGTAGCTCAATGAGCTTTTGCGTCGTGCCGGTTGTAGTGGCAGCATAGACTTGATGCAAACCAGTCTTGTTGAATGCCACCTGTACGTGCGACAAGGGGCGCCATGTGGAAGTTGCGGTAACACTGACGTAGGCCATGTCTGAAGGACGTGTGGACACCGTCAGTACTCCAGCAATGCTGACATTGTCCACCCTGAGACTGAAGCTGCTATTTTTGTTGTCCACTGCTTTGTACTAGTGGCAAGTGGCAGCTCCTGTCACAAACTGCTTTCCTGACCATGAACGTGCTATTAGGAAAAAAAGTTCAGCTAAATTTAAATTATAGAATTGCTTATTTATTTATTACTATTAGAATTTAAATTCCGACCCACAAAAAAAGGTTTGAACCACTTGAGGCCATGTCCTAGCAAGGATTTCCCCGTGTGATGGGAAAGGTGAGGGAAAGAGAAAATATTGCTTGCTGGAAAAACAAATCTTTGCTTGGACAACTTTGTGTTCCTTTTCTTAGAAAAAAACAGAGGAGCTTTGCATTATGGATGGACAGTCGATCGAAATCACTGAAA
This sequence comes from Triticum aestivum, assembly GCF_018294505.1. Lineage (NCBI taxonomy): Eukaryota > Viridiplantae > Streptophyta > Magnoliopsida > Poales > Poaceae > Triticum > Triticum aestivum. Next base: position 10,717,889 of record NC_057794.1, on the reverse strand, counting down.
GCTAACTTACATACATTCCGATTCCAGTCCAACAAATAATTCCAAAAGAAAATTTTAACAGCGTTTTAGTTTACAGGTACATAATTCCAGATCGGGTTTCAAGCAGCATATGGCCATGCTCTCATGAACAAAGTTGCACCATGCATGCATGCCTGCTGAATATTGCAGAGCAATGGTTACAGCTTATATAGATTAATTACAAGTGGCGACGGCAGTACACAGACGGAAAAGTTTGAAAGATGGATCAGCGAAGAATCCGTCGCATCAGGTGCAGGCATCGAAGTTCGATTACGGTATGAAAACAATGGTGGCTACCAACTACCTGGCTCTCAACCTTTCCTTCTAATTCTTGTTCTCCAATTCAGCACCAGTGTGCTTTTAATCGAGTGATTGAGAACCAAATACTCTAGTTTTCTGAATTCCACCGAGTGAACTATTGCGGTGCTAACACTTGGTATTCAGAGCCAGAAATTTTTCCCACCTCCACCACCGCGCGCTATGGCGACATCTACCATCGAGACACGGCAACAGAGAGCTGTGAACAGACTGACTACAAAGTTGGTCTCAAGTAGCTACTCACGGAATTCAAGGAGGACATCAAGGTCTCGGTGGCGGCGGAATTCAGCTACTCAAAATCTGCAAGTTGTGGTGAATTCAGCTACTCATAATCTGCAAGTTGTGGCTTACAACAACATCAATCCAGGTCAAGTTTCCAGCATCATACGGCCATGCTCCCATGAACAATGTTGAGCATGTCACAGAAACTAGCCAGGCAGCAGAAACTAAACAAATATCTGCATTGTTGCAGAGCCTGTCATATTCTCCCCTTCAGGACTGTGCACCGCCAAGCATGCTAAGATATATACCCATTTTCTTCTACTTTGCAGCTAAGAAATCGTCGTGGTCATGGAACTACATAATTTCCTCCAAGAAGCAGAAGCCAAGGATGATCTTCTTGCATGTTGTCTTCGATCGTAGGCATGAAATTATTTCCAACACTGATTTACTGAAACCTCCTGCGGACTGCCGTGTTGCAGTGGCTGCATAGACTTTGTGCAATCTAGTCCTTCAGGATTGCGCCGTGTGGAAATTCCAGTAACACTGACGTCGGATATGTCTGAAGAACGTGTGGACACTGTCAGGTACTCAGTTTTTTTTAGAAAAGGAGGAGGACCCCCGGCCTCTGCATCTGGGAGATGCATGCGGCCACTTTATTGATTATTCTCGAGGACCTTACAAAGTAGTACAACAATATGCCTGAATCCGTCATCTTGGCAACATCTGGCGCTACTCCTATCCATATGATGAAGGGGGTGCAAGCTGGGCCAAATACCCATACCTCTCACCTAAGCCTAACATTTAAAGCCAGAGACCCTGACCGAGCCACATACCGGGTCCGGGGCACAATCCGGTCCAACGCACTCACATATGTCGTCGCCGCCATCTTCCACTGGTCCATCTTCAGAGTAGACTGAGGTGCCAACCTTGGCAGGTTCCTCCGCCATCAACGCCACCATGACGCCAAACGACAACCACCATCTACGCTAATCCATCTCCAAGTAGAAGGAGCGCTACCACAGGACGAAGACCGGCGGAGAATAGGTGAAACGCCGCACACATTGCCGCCGCCAAACACCTCACACGCACCGCAAAGTGCCCACCATGCTTCCGGGAACCCCAGGCGACGCCTTCAAGAAGGAGCGCGGCGAGGGTACGACGCCGTCGCCCGCAAGGGGAACTAGAGCTTTCGCCCAAAGGAAGATCACAGTGAAAGACGGGAGAGGACCTCGACAAGGCCTCCAAGAAGGGGACCGACGCCCAGCAAAGGCGCCGCCATTGTCGTGGCCTCCGCCGACGGCCAAGGGTTTCCCCCGGTCCCGCCCCCATCCCATCCACCCGGCCAAAGACCTGGCCAGGAGAGCGCCCGCAGCCGGAGAAGGTGTTGGACTTCATCGAAGCAGGCATGCTGGGTGACGGGGCACCTTGACCCACTGTAGTAGACGTCCACCGAGACCTCGCCGCCCGTACGGCCGAAGTCGCGGACCACCGGCACCCACGGCCGTCGCCCGCCGAAGAGGCAACGCCGTCCACACCGCCCGAGGCCGCCGCCCTGGCATCCACCCACCGCACACATCCCGTCAAACACACGGAGAACAACTCACACCGCCGCCGCCAGGAAGCACCACACCGCTAACACCCCAAGCCGGGCAGGACGCGGCAAGGCCACGCCGGCCAGATCGAGACGGATCCGGCGAACCCCAGCCCACCAGCCGCCAGACCGGAGTATGGCCCCGATCCCAGGGCCGAGACGGCCGGATCTAGAGTAGTCCCCGGCGACCAGGCGCGGGGCGACAACGCCGGCGGCAGCCGCCGCAGAGGGCCGGCCTCGGCGGCCACCAGGGAGCAGGAGAACCGGGCGGCGGCGGCGCCCGATTCGGGGTGGGGTGGAGGGCTCTCCAGAGGTCGAGGCGGGTGCGCCGGGAAGCCCCCGCCGCCACCTACCACCGCGCGGGCAAGCCCGACGATGACTGCCGGCGGCTTCGGGGGAGGAGGAGACGGGGAGGTGGGGGTCCGGCGGCGCCTA
>NC_057794.1:10709762-10714983 GCF_018294505.1 Triticum aestivum | reverse complement strand
AGAGCGGGCGACGCGCGTGGGGGGGGGGGTGGGGGATGGAGTTTTTTCTCGAAAGTATTGCACGGTACCCAGTTGACGGGGCAGAAGAGTCTTGTGTTCCAACTCCAGCAATGCTGATATGGTCCTGAAGCTGAGACTGAATCTGCTATTGTTCTTGTCATTGCTTTGCTCTGTACTAGTGGCAATTGGCAGCTCCTGTCACAAATTGCCTTCGTGGCCCTGCACTTGTTATTAGAGGAATAAATAGAGTAATTTCATTTTAAGTTTGAAATATACAATTGTTTATCTATTTATTTATTACTCCTAGATGCAAATTCCGATCAAAAAAATGTGTGAACCAGTCCTTGGAAGGATTGTCTTTTTTTCTCTGTGATGGGAGAGGTGAGGTAAAAAACACAACCATTTTCTTTTGTTGAAGCAAATAAGTTTGCATACAAAAAGAAACTTTGCATTATTGGATGAACATTCAATCAACATCACGGAGAAACTAACTTACATTCCTAAAATCAAAAGAAGTATATATATCAATTCATCACAAATTCATCGAAGGCAGTCTTTAGTTTACAGCAGCATAATTCCAGATTGATCGAGTTTCCAGCAGCATATGGCCATGAACGAAGTTCACCATGCCTGCTGAGTAGTGAGGAGTAGATACCTGTAGATTACAGCTTATATACATTACAAATATAAGCTACTAAATTACATGCCAGCAGCAGTACACAAACTGAATGGCCTAAAAGATGGATCGGTCACATGAGGTACAAGCATGCATTCGTGCTTTAGATGGCAACAGAAACTACCACTAACTGATGAGCAGATTATTCATTTCAGAGCATAATAAGATGGAAGAAGCCGTCATGTGTTGTCATTGTTGTGGAGCCTCTCATGTTCTCGGTCCCCTTCAGAGCATAATATAATGGACTGCGCACTGCCGACTCGCAGTTCTTTTTTATTGTTTACAGATAGGAAATCATTGCAGTCACCAAGATATACATCTGCCTTTAAGAATCCAACTGTGCAGAATCTGCCTTGAAGGAGACAACAAAGCTTGCCTGACAGTGGAGATTCTGATAATAATTGCAAATTCAGTCAGTCAGTCAAGGGAGTGAATGATCTGCATCTTTTCAAAAGCTACTTAATTTTGGATAACTAGTCAAGTATGAAAGATAGAAGCACACATCCTTTTTCTTCGACAAACTTTTAAGTTTAAACTAAGGAGCATGCACATATTGAAAACTACATGATCAGTTACTTGTTTCTATGATCGCCGTACCAGTTCTGTCCTCTGAGTCTATATGAACATGCAGAAAGATCATGTTAGATTTAGTTTCTTGATAAAGGAAATATATTAATATCGCAAAGATGTTAGATTTAGTTGACAAGCTCGTAATAAATTCAAACTACTAGGAGTTACTAGTTCTTCAATTATACCAATATAGGAGAAGGTTCTTCAAAATACGGTGTGTATATGCACAAAAGAGTGGAGACGAAACACCGAAGCCTGGCCTTGGAGTGATGATGATGTATCACCTAATCCTTTCGACAAGTCCTTTCTGCATCAGGGCAACCGTAACATTCCTTATGTGGCTAATCTTCATTAAATCATCGTTGCATTCATCTGAATCTCTCTCCTGCCGGAGCTTCTCTATCAGCTCTTCTGATGTGTCTTTTAGAACTAATTTCTCAAGGGCTGCAAGATGTTTGATACCATCAGGAAGAAACCTTAGGTCAGGACAGTCTCCGAACCATAGCTCAACGAGGTTTTGCATCGCGCCCTCCTCTATTCCAACTTGGCTGAGCTGTGCCGCGCCACATATGTCTAGATGCCGAAGTTCTGGAAATGACCCTGCATAAAAATCCAACCTCTTCCCTTCGAAAGCATTCCATAGCAGAAGAGAGCATAGACCATGTAATTGACAAAGACAGGAAAAGGTTTGCTCATCAATATTGGAGAATGCCAGGTCCAACCGAGTGAGGCTATTAAGGTGTGACCAAGAAGAGAAAAGATGAGGCATCGATGTTTTTTCTAGCTGCCCCGCTAAACCAAGCCTTGAAAGGGTTGGAGGTAAATATAGCCCTTCCAGCCGCAGCACCTCATCCCCAGCTGCAACACCTTCAAGCCGCAGCACCTCATCCTCAGCTGCAGCTATAATTTCAAGATGAGCAAGACGGCTCATTTTGGTGATAGCACTGCTCAAGTCAGCAGAGTGTCCACTTCTCACATTGCAAATGCTGAATGTTCTTAGCTCTGTTAGAGCTCCAACTTCATGCAGAAACTCTGGAGTGGCTTTAATGGACTGAAGAGACCGCAGTCCTGCCATGTGCTGCATCCCATTAGGCACCTTGACTCCGCCTATTGTTAAAGTTTCTGATATGGTGGTAGTGCACGCATACAGGTATCTCAACTTCTGAAGCTTTACCACACTGTTTGGCAAATACGTCAACTTAGAACTCATAACATCCAAGACTTCCAAGTTCTGCAGCCTCCCCAGTGCTTCAGGAAGGCTTTCAATCTCGGTATCTCTAAGACCCAAATAACGCAGATTAAACAAATCGAATATCTCATTGGGCAGAATTTTGATACAAGTACCTTGTAGATCCAACGTTGACATCAAATTTGAAGTTGTTAGGACAGGCTTCAGAAAATCAACATTGAAATACTTCTCAAATACATGGAGCGCACGAAGCTGTGTTGCACCAGATAGGCTCAGTTGTTCAATGTTTCCCAAGACGACTGATATGCGACGTGCACCCTCTAAAGAGAATGCCCTAGTACCACCAGAGAAATTATAAACTTTACCGAAGCATTCTTCCTTGGCTTTGTCGAGGGCAAGAAGTCGTATCACATCATGCATCCGACAGTGTTTTAGTCGTCCGGCATAATTCCTTAGCACTACCTGTAATAGGCTTCGGTTCACAAGCTCAACCAAGTATCCCTCTGCCACTTCCTCCAATGTTTTGCTCTCATCTTTTTCCGTGATAAACCCTGCCGTGATCCACTGCCTCATTGTCTTCCTCCTCTTTAATACATAATCTTCTGGGGACAATGCACAGTGTAAGAAACAATTCTTCAAATCACATGGAAGGTCCTCCAAGCTTACCTTTAGGATTAAATGAGCATCAGGAATCACTTCTTTCGCAAACTGCGAATCCAAACACATGTACACATCCTCCCATTCAGCGGAATTTTGGGGTTTGCAGGAGAGTAGGCGCCCAATGCACGCAATAGCAATAGGAAAACCTTGACACTTTGCTATGAACTTCCAAGCCAATTCCTGCAGCTCTAGCGGGCACTTTTTGTCATCATCATTCCAAAATGCCCGTTTGCAGAACAACACCCATGAGTGATGTGCTTGTAGTGGTTCTAAGTGAATTGCATATGCAGACTCCCTAGTTGCCAGCACTGTCTGCTTTCTTGATGTCATAACAACTCGGCCGATACAGTTAGATGTTGGGAAGATATCCCTTATCTCCGACCACAAGCGCTCATCCCAAACATCATCTAGGACCAAGATGTACCTTTTACCTTGAAGGTAGTTGTGGATGGACTTTGCTAGGCCTCTCACCTCAATGTTGGCAATGTCGACTGTGATGCTGAACTGGGAGGCGATCTTCTTCAGCAGATCCTCAATACGGTAACTTTCTGACACAGTTACCCATGCCGCCACGTCAAAGTCCTCTTTCATGGTGTTGTACACATGATCAACCAGAGTGGTTTTACCAACACCAGGCATCCCCCAAACCATGGTGACTTTGCTGCTGCTCTGCTCCGGACCATCACCACTGCCTGTCAGCCACCGTATCAACCTCTCCTTGTGCTCTTCGATCCCCACAAGGTCCTCATCCCTGGTGAAGTGCAAAGCTTGAACTTGATTCGTCGATCTGGCAGCAGTAGCAGATCTGCCAGTGACGGCATAATCTCTCTTCCTTCGGTTGGCATCCTGCAGCTGGGCTTCAATTTCTTGGAGCTTGGCTGCCAGACACCGCCATGCCTTGATATGCTTCAGCCGCTTCCTCATCTTGCCAGCGAACCCTCCATGCTTGCAGTCCTCCAGCTTATAGATGAACTCGTCAACGACGTCCTCGATCCGGAAGGCCAGGCCCCTTATCTCGCCGACGAAGATGGCGGTGGTCTGGTCGGTGTCCTTGAACCGCTCTGCCTCCTGCAGGTACGCTTGCATGCTCTCCAGCTCCGCCTTGGACCTACGGATGTTGCTGAAGAGGCCCCTGAGGGCGGTGGCTTCCTTGCCGAGCAGCGCCCGGCCCAAGATGACCGCCTCTTTCGCCAGCGCCGCGCCAAGCATGACCACGAGCTTCCCGACAACAGCTTCTGCCATGGTTATTGACGCTTTGAGCTCAGATGTAGAGGATTCTTGCTATCGGAGGAGCAGGATTATTCTGGCTGCTGTATGGGAGGAAGAGGACATACGAATGGTTTGGTAACGTTGGCTACAATGGGTGATCTATTTTATTCTAAAACAAAATTCTGTCAAGAACTTTAGACGCAATTGGACAAATTATTGGGCAAGAACTTCAATGTTCTCAGCTAAATTATATAAGTATATGCGTTCTATGAGAAAAAAAACAAAAAGAGAAGAAGTGTACAAAACAGACGGTGTGATACTTATTTATTTTCTCTGGCACATCGCAAATGCACATATTGTTGGACGAGAACTCCAATGTTGTCAAATTATAGGATGACTCACACCGGACCCTTTTCTTACCCCTACTTCCAAACTTCATAGTTGCTGTCCGCCTCAAACTTTTGGAATGTATATCTTGGTAAATGCAAGATTCACATCACGTACAGGACAGTCATAGTAGCAAGAGGGGCACAAGTAAAATTATCTTGGTTTAAACTAAGAAAAGATCCTAAACCGAAGTCATCAAGAAACACTTTCAAACTCTCGTGTTTTTCCAAAGGAAAACGTTTGGGTCCGGGGTGCTCGGCCAGTCGTGCGTGACCCGTGCAATCTCCTTCATCGTATGGCAGCCCTCTCGCGTGGTGGGACACGTGGCTGACTGGGCCCACCAACCGCTGGCCATCAACTCCCCGTGTGGCTGTGTTGTTCCCTGGCTCTTTCTCATCTTGTGGGCCGCACACACTCTCTGGTGGCCGTCCCTCGTCGGCCGGCCGCATCGCCAGTCCCCGCCCCCACCAAACTTTTTTTTTGAGAACTGATGACAGTGGGAGAGGATCCTACTGACTTTAAATTAAACG
>NC_057794.1:10706920-10709519 GCF_018294505.1 Triticum aestivum | reverse complement strand
CAACTCTTACAAAGCAGCAACTAGAGATAAGATGTATGGGGGCAAACTCCTGTTTAGCCCTGTGGACTAGCATAGCAAAGTCATTCTTGAACCTAGCCTTCCAAGACCCGAAGTTTGGCTAGATCCCTCTGAAATGTTTGTCGTTCCTTTCCTTCCAAATACCCCATGCGGCCACCGTGAAAACCTCCATGAACATGGGCCTATTCCAAGAGTTTTTGCTAGCATGCAACAACGTGAGCCTGTAGTCGCGAACTGGCCACTGGATCCCTTGGCATCCCAGCATCTCTGACCGAAGGGGCAGTTGAAGAAGAGATGGGCAACGTCTTCTTCCGAGGGATTCTGACACAGCAGAAATGTATAGTCATCGTTTTGGATTTTGTAGTGCCTCCTTCTTAGCATGTTTCTGGTATTTAGTTGATCAGCCAGTAATAGCCAGGCAAACATCTTCCATTGCATTGTGCATATTGTTTTCCATACCCAACAGAAGGCCTCGTCCACCTGCATGTTTCTGAAGCAATGTTCATAGAATTTGGTTGCTTGAAAACCATCTCCACCCCAAACACATTTCCAGGTATCCACTCCTTCAGCCAGTGCAACATCAGATGTGACCTGTTGCAATTCAAGCACTTCCAGGCGAGCTTCAACCGAGAGGGGTAGGTGGAATACTTCACCCAATCTCTCATAGGACAGCAAAGATCTAACCGATACGTCTAGTTCCTTGGCAAAAGAAAAGGCCCACGGGAATGTTTCTTGGAACAATGTATCCTTCCACTCATCTTTCCAGAAGAGTACCGTGTCTCCTGCCACCACAGATGCTCTCATAACCCCCCTGTAGACATCAAACAATTGCATGAGGTCTCTCCACCAAAACGAGCCACAAATGTCAGTCGCATGTGGGGTTTGACCATTGTAGTACGAACGCCAAACCAGCTCAACCCAGAGGACATCCTGTTTATTGTAAATTTTGTGGAGCTGTTTCAATAGGAGTCCCTGGTTCTGAATTTTGAGGTTTATTATCCCCTGCCCTCCTCTGTTTTTCGGTCTGCATAGCAGGTCCCACGCTACCAGAGAGTTACCCTTAGTGCCATCATCAGTTTTCTTTAGCCACAGGCAAGATCTACATAGTTTATCAAGATGTTCAATGATCTTGGGGTTTAGCTTGACCGAGCACATTGCGTAGATCGCTAGCAAAGTCACAACGGAGTTTAGCAATGTCAGCTTGGAGCCGTAGTCAAGCAAGGAGACCGCTGCTGGAATTTTTCTCTGCACTGCCGTGACCATGGGCATCAGATCAGTCACTGTGGGGCGAGTTGTCCCCATGGGCAGCCCTAAGTTTGTGAAAGGCAGCCCCCACCGAACGTCCTTGTCACCGTTCGCTGTTTGCCTCCCCCGCCAGCCATCCTCGTAGTTCCCGCCCTCAATGGCCGTCCTCATTGTCGTTCGCCACCCATGCAACATGTGGGTTGCAGCTCTAGGTGTGACAGTTGGAGCTCCAATGGAGACGGCTGCAGCTCACCGGCCGGCTCGCCGCCACTCATGTCCGTTAGTCGCAGCTCGTCGCTCACATCCCTCACCATTGCAGCATGTCGCTCGCCCATTCCAGCAAATATGAGCATCGCTTCGAGGAAAAATCTGAGACATCGTGAATACATCATATAATGAGACAAAGCGCCACATAGTTCTTTTAGGAGAAAGAGACATCGTGGGAGTGGAGGGCAAGACAGACATGTCTGAAGATTATGAAAAGTTTCATGAAATTCCTCCCTCCAAAGTCAAGGCTAACCCAAGCACCCTGTTAAACGATGAAGATTATCCATGGTCACGCCGCAATAAGCAAAGTACACAAGCGAAGAAAAAGTGAAGACTTTCTCTCCACAACTATTATGACGATGCCTCTGATCTAGAATATCACTGCAGTTACATGTGAAGAAATGAAATGCCTTTTGTAGCAGATTGTCCATTTTGTACACGAAATGCACCCAATTTTATATACAAAGTGCATCAAGTTTTTGTCGTAACCCTCTCAACTTTTTAGCACATGCTATGTGGGTGAAATGATGATACATGCCAACTTTCAACTTTTTCAGAGTTCATTTGAAGTGGTTTTCAATTTCAGGGTCATTTAACTCAAAAAATGAACTAGATGCATGAAAAATACCAAATAAGGTCAGAAAGGGTTGAAAATTGATTATGTGTCTTTGAATGGTGCATTTTGAACACACAAAAAGTTTGGAGTTCAAATTAGTTCATAAAAATGAAATCTCTTTGTAATAGATGAGTTTTGCTCCGAAACCCTGATACTTCGAAAGAGATTGTCCATTTTGTACACGAAGTGCATCCAGTTTTTGCCGTAACTCTCTCAACTTTTTTGCACATGCTATGTGGGTGAAATGATGATACCATGCCAACTTTCAACCTTTTCAGAGTTCATTTGAAGTGCTTTTCAATTTCAGGGTCATTTAGCTCAAAAAAATTCCAGCGCACGGCCTCAAACGGACAAATGTCCGGATTCCGTCCGTTTTAGACCCATCCCCGGACCAAACTTGCGCTCGATTTGGGGTGAAACGGACGCGCGCGGACGGCCTGGACGCACGCCCTT
>NC_057794.1:10675287-10706631 GCF_018294505.1 Triticum aestivum | reverse complement strand
CCCACCTGTCGGGGACACTAGCAGTCCCTCCGCTCCCAACGCTTCCACCCTCTCTCTCCCGCCCCGCCCCGCCGCCGGCGCCGCCGCTATTCTCTAGCCTCCTCCTCACCGCGCAGCCCCCGGCCGTCCCTACCAAACCACGTCTCGACATGGCCGCCACCACGCCCGCGCCTTGGCCGTAGTTTTGGTCGTCGATCGGAGGTTTGGCTGTCGTCGTCTTTGCCGGTCGCAGAGGGGACAGGACCGTCGGCGACGCACCACGGCGTCCCCGGCAGCTTCCGATGAGAGCTCCACAGTGGCCAGTAGCCGGCCGGCAACCACCCCTGCTGCGTCGAGGTGATCATCGCGGCCTCTTCGCCACCACGCCCGCAAGGTGTTCGGCATTTTGCCCACAAAGGTATGGACAGTGGAGACGAGTTTTTCTTCCATCACTTCCTTTGTTCATCGGGCGATTCATCGTCGGATGATGAAGATATTGTGGTGGCTGCACTGGTCGTTCACGGCCACATTCAACGGCTGCTTCCTCGGTACAGGGGGTCACTCCCTGGCCGTGCTCCCAATCTGAACCGCAACAGGGAGAGAGGCCACGCCCTGCTCTATGCTGATTACTTTGCCAACACCCCTCTCTTCAAGATGGATTCGTCGCCGTTTTCGAATGGCTAGGCATGTGTTCAATCGTATCCGAGAGGGAGTGATTGCTCATGACCCATACTTCGAGTGCAAGACGGATGCCCTTGGCAAGCTTGGATTCTCCTCTTACCAGAAATGCACCGCGGCCATCCGCATGCTTGCATATGGAATTCCAGGCGATCTGGTGGATGAGTATGTGCGTATGAGTGAGACAACATGTCTGATGTCAATGTACAAGTTTTGCTAGGCTGTGATCGAGGTGTTTGGCCCAGAGTACTTGAGGCAGCCAACTGCCGCTGATACAGAGAGATTGTTGGCGACCAACGCATCTAGAGGCTTTCCAGGCATGCTTGACAGCATAGATTGTATGCACTGGGAGTGGAAGAACTGTCCATTTGCTTGGCAGGGCCAGTACAAAGGGCATGTCAAGGCGTGCACTGTCATATTAGAAGCGATGGCATCACAGGATCTTTGGATATGGCATTCTTTCTTCGACATGGCAGGTTCTCACAATGATATCAACGTGCTGCAGCGTTCTCCAGTCCTCGCGAGGCTTGCAGAAGGCTACTCCCCACCTGTCAACTTTGAGATCAACGGCCACCATTACAACAAGGGATACTATCTAGCAGATGGTATATGTCCTCAGTGGTCAACTTTTGTGAAGACAATCTCGAAACCCCAAGGTGAGAAGAGAAAGAGATTTGCCCAAATGCAAGAGAGTGTTAGAAAGGATGTGGAACGTGCTTTTGGTGTGCTTCAATCCCGGTAGGGTATCGTTCGAAACCCTGCATTGTCATGGGATGAAAGGAAGCTTTGGGAGGTGATGAATGCTTGTGTGATCATGCACAACATGATCGTCGAGGACGAGCGTGATGAGAGTATCTTCGACCAAGGATTTGACTACCAAGGTGAAAATATTGAGCCCCTGCACCAAGACCCGGCCACATTTGAACAGTTTGCCCAATTCCACCGTGAGATACGTGATTGGCACACTCATTTGAATTTTCAAAATGACTTGGTTGAGCACGTGTGGGATCACATTTGCAACCAATAGATGTATTGGTCCATTTTAAGTTTAGTCAAGAAAATTTCGATTTGGTTGTAAAACTATTTTATTAAAGATAATTTCAATTGGGTTGTAAAACTATTTTAATTTTCAGACAAATATTTGGGTTGGAAACTAGTTTTGTGAAAATTTGGGCATTTTTGGCCCTGGCGGACAGGATGGGGCAAAAAGATGCATCCGCGCGCTGGGCGCACGGCCATCGCATCCCAGAACACGCCCGGACACGACCCCAAATCTCTACCTAAACGGACAAAATCCGGACAAAACGGACGTCCGTTTGAAGTCGTGTGGTGGAGTTGACCTTACGAGCTTGACACAAAGGATCTGAAGGTCGTGTTCAAGGGGTCCTCCCCACCCGGGTCTGGGAGACGATGGGGATGACTCTGAGGAGTCCTCTGACGGTGGGGGCAGTATAGAGTCGTGCCCTTGCCCTTTCACCATCGCCAGGATTTCGACTACATCGGGGCAGGCCTCTTTGCCCGTCACCTCTCTCACGCCAAGCCCTATTCAGGCATGAGATAAATACATTCGTGGTCACTATATTTGAGATAAAATCACGATACGGTCATTGAACTTTAAAATACAGTCGTTACGATTACTATATACGTGAAGCGGTGATTATACGGTCACTGACTTGCCGTATAGCAACGTATTGCAATCTGTTAACTAGTCAAACAATCTGTGAGGCAAAATATTGCAATGGGCCCGTTTGTCAGTGGGACAAGAAATTAAATTATAAAAACAAAACAGTGCGCGACGGGAGGGGAATCGAACCTAAGGCCCCCTCTCGCGTTACGCGCACGCGTGGAACCGCTGGACTAACTGAACTGACATAGCATTTTTGTAGGCGCTCCATTATATAAAGTAAAATCCACGCAATGCACACAAGCAATTCTCAGAAGTAAAAACATGCACATGCTCCGGACGGAGGTATATTTACAAAATTATTTTCGTCTTATCAAATTATGTAACTGTGCCAAAACAATGAAATCTTTATCATGCAAAATTTAACAAGTGTTTGCATCTTTTTTTATAGAAAAGTTCATGCATTTTTTAAACTGTTTGCACACTTTTTATAAAACTTACTGTAATTCTATATTTAAAATTCATCAAATATTAATTAATAGTGCAAGATTTTTTCTGGAAATAGACGGGCATTCCTGTAAGGGTAACACTACTTTACATTACATGAGTATTTCTGAAAATGCATGCACAATTTTTAAAATCGTACGAACATTTAAAAATTAAAGAAACACCATGGACTACATAAATATTTTTAAAATATATTACGAGTTGGCGTGAATATTTTTTGCTTGTGGATTCTTTTATGTGGCATATGCTTGCGTGCATGTGTGCCATTTCAAATGAATAAACGAAGCTTCTACATTTGAACATAATAGGCCGTGGACTCAATTGGCTGGCGTGCCTCGGGTTTTTGCGCAAGGACCAGGTTTCGAACTTCCATCCGTGCAAAATTATTTTATTAGGTTTTCTTTATTTCTTCGGCCCATTGACAGGTGGACCCACAAAACAGAGAGAAATGCACGATGACGACGCTGTGCTGGAACATATCTCGTGCACCGGAGCTTCTTGTGCTACAGGTGCACCACTCGCTTAGCACATTTTCAAATATTCAAAAAAATCTGAAAAAAATATAGCACATTCTTTTTTTTTGCGGGGGAAAATATAGCACATTCATATAACATTAATGTACGTAGTCACCAAAAATCATATCAAATTTTGGAACGTAGCTCAAGATATGAAAATGACAAAATTATATCTCGGGCAATGTTTTAAATTTTAGTTTGAATTTTTAGGACAGCATAGATTGGTGTTTTATCAATACACCGATATTTTTCTTGGATTGTTTTGAACATTTTTATACGTCCAGTGCACAGCAGATATATTCTCCGCTGTGTTAGGTTGCTTGTGTGCATTGTGTACGTGCTCGTAATTATAAATGTGAGCGTCTAAAAAGAAACACGCAGAAGGTACTTGTCCACTGGCTGCAGGGTGCGTGTTTTGTGTGCGAGGTCTTGGGTTCGAAATTCGAATCCACCCGCCCTCGACGCACTTTTTGTTCGTATACTTATTTCTTTCACCCACCGACAAACATGGCCCACTGTAATATTGACCGGTCAGCGGGGTTGTCTGCTAGTCCCATTCACCAGGGACCCCTCCTTCACCAGCCTACGGTTCCCTGGCGATGGTTCCTGTTATGCCGACGCTGCCTGAGGCTGTCCACGACCAGCTCTGACACTCGAGTGGGTGACCCTAAGGGCGAACCTTCTCTCCGCCTCTCATCATCTCCGCACACCGCCTTCCGCCAGGGCGTGAGTCTGGCCACTCCAGGGTTGCGTCGGGTGGGCGTCTGCCGACAATCCTGGAGAAGGCGGCCCTTCGAGCTGCTGACCGCAACCTTGAGACAGCACTGGCACCCGCTATTTAGGCAACGAGACTGTGACCGGCTAGGGCAGATGTTGGATGTGTTGCACGTAACTGCTCCAAGCCTCTCTTCGCTGCAGACCCCTTGATAAAAATGGCCACTTGGTGGTTTTTTTTCTATCTTTCTCTTATGGTTTATATTGGGGGTGCTACCGAGCCTTGACGCACGAACCAATCCAACCCAAATACCTTTATATCTATACATCTATACATATAATATAATAATAAAGGGGCTATTGCTTCTGGCGGTACGTCATGAAAATTACCACCAAAGTTGCAAAATAGTACCCACCAATACCATGTATAAGTGATAAAAAAAACATATTACACAGGGGAATCCCTCGCCTGGGTCGGCCCATGCAGTAGAGAACTCCTATATTGCCCTCTACGCGCTGGGAGAAGATGTAGCACGCCCGTTTGGGCCGGCCATGTCCGGGTGGCATGTTTTAAAATTTTGTTTTTTATTTTTTCTTTCTATTTTCATCCTTTTCTACTTTAAACAATTTGGGATTTCCAAAAAGTTCCGAACTTTTAAAAAATTAGAATTTTAAAATTAAATGTTTAATAAATCATAAAATATTTGTGGTTTCAAAAAATGTTCGTGATTTTGTAAAACAAATTGCTTATTAAAAAAATGTTCATGAATTTTTCAAAAAATTTGTATAGAAAAAGTTAATGGAATTAAACAAAAATTCGCCAATTCAACAAATGTTCATGAATGAAAAAATATCCTAAAGATTCAAAAACTGTTCGTCACGTACAAAATAGTTTATTCATTCATAAAATGTTCATTGATTCAAAAAACTGATCATTCATTTCAAAAAATGTTGGTTAAATCAAAAAAGTGTTCGTGAATTTAGAAAATTGTTCCACCAATTTCCAAAAAAAAAATGTTCATTGATTCTAGAAATGTTCTCCGATTCAAGAAAATTGTTCAAAAAATGTTTGCAAATAGTATATGGTCTTGATTTTAGAAAATGTTTGAAAATTTGTAGAAGTGGTCACGAATATAAAAGATGTTCATGAGTTTAAAAAAAATTGTTCATGATTTCACAAAATTGAGAGTCGTAGTATATCTCAGTGATGCAGCAAAATGTGGTCATGGCCATTAGAGATTATGATTTTATTTCCTGTTACAACGCACAAGCCCTTTTGCTAATAAAGAATAAAAACTAATTCAACACAACGGTAGTTTTCTCAAAGAAAAAAAGACGTACGTGTGCTGCAAGCTCTTGCCTTAACCGTGGCCTTTGTTCTTGCGTACTTGCGCGTCTTGCCGAAAATCAATCGGTAAGCCATAGTACCCGAGCCAGCGTGGGTATCGTCTTCTTCAACGAAAAGTACTTGTCATCAGAGTGATCGGGGTCTGTGTCCGTAAGACGATATTGTTGCAATTTCTGAAAATCTTCATCAGAAAATGTCTTCATTGACACTGTGTCTTGGGCGTCCACGCAACTGGGAGATGTGCTCGAGGGGCAACAGTCATGTTGGGAGTTAGTCGGCCGCTGTGGGGACGAAAGAACCTTTGCACATCAGGGAGCTGCACCGCAAGGATCCATGCCAAGGGTCACGTAAAATGCATGGCCCGTGTACTATAGTCGCCGTCCAAGATGCACATGGAGGAATCTATCCCGAAGGAGATGTCGGATGCCAAGAAGATTGGCTATAGGTAGTGCATACTTATGTCATACACGTCGTACACTTGAGGCCTCTCCTCAGTTTCTCCTACTTGAGGCTAATGTAGATGCTTAAGAAGTGAAGAGACTAGCTATCAACCATCCCCTACTTGAGGCATCTCATCAGTTTCTCAAATTCAGAGTTTGAACATGAAATGGTACGAGCATAGATATTGATAGATAGATTTACATCAGGAACTGAAACTCCTCAACTTTGAACAGCAATACAGGAGAAGAAATTAACTTATAAATAATCAGTGAAACCCAGAAAACATTCACCTTTATATGTACATATGCAGTTATCGGCTCAATTAAGATGCAGAATGTGGGGGGTTTTACTCTCAACTCAACTAAACTCAACTGAACTGAATTTGTCTAAACAAAAAAACTGAACTGAAGGTAAAGCTAGAACAGAGATCGCTAAAGGTACCAGTGCTGGTTCTTACGCGCGACCGCGATGATGCTGAACTGAGATTGACGCTCTCCTCCAGCGGCAGCGGCAGCGGGGGAGGAGAGCGTCGACGACCGGACCGTGATAGTGACGGGGCAGCGCACGCCATGCCGCCAAGGAGAGGAGATGTCAGAATCCTCCGCTTGAATGTCTGGGGCAGAGATGGGTCTCGCGAACTGCGATGACCGCCGGTAGGCGGCGGTGCCGTCGTCGTGCTCGGAGTCGGAGGGGAGGGGGATTGGGGGCAGGCGAATGAGAGTGGTTCTACTATGCGATGCATGGCCATCGCTGGATCAGGATCCGACCGCCCTGATTGAGCACTAACCAGAACTTGTTTCACGTGTAAGAAAAAGGAAATGAAACGAACCTCAGTGACTGAGAGAGAGAGAGAGAGAAAGGGCACTTATGCTGAAATAGGTGAAGTTTTGCCTGCAGAAAAAGACGAAATAGGTTTGCAAACACATCAGAAAATCAAGAACACATCAGAAATTTAGTATTAATATGGACTCAACAAAACCGCGACAGAAAAATCATCATCAATACAAGGAATATGAACTACGAGGGATTACGTTATGCACCCGAGAATAGACAGAAGCACAGAACATCATAAAAACAGTAGGAGTATGGCATCACCCATCGCCGCAGGAGAATGATTTGCCAACGTAAGCACAGTGGAGAAGGAGCAGCAACGAGGTGGATATTATATTATGGACGCTCATGTATTGAAGAAACGAAAATATATGAATCGCAAAACTTGACTGACGTGCACGTATTGGCCTTGTGCCCCTTGTGAATGTCAGATACTCATTATTCAACGTGGTATCAGATGCTAGGTTAGCCTCTCTCCCGCATGATGCAACTTCGTGTGCGCTCCAACCAGCCGCCGTCGCTGCTAGGCTCCGTCCTTAGTCTGGCTCGTCTCTAGCCGTCTCCTGCTCGTCCCTGCCCGGATCCACCGCCCCTGACGAACTCCTCTCGACGTCGGCCTTCCCCTCCTTGTCCGGCCGCGACCCGCACTCCGGCCGCTGCCGCCTCCAGCCTGTCCGGCCGCCTCCGCCCCTGTCCGGCCGGCTGGTTCCGGCCCCTGACGACCAGGCCGATCCCCACTCACGTTCTGGCCTCGAGCGTGCCTCTGCTCGATCCAGATCGGGCCTCCTGTGTTTGTTGACTTCAAAGAAAAAAATAATAGAGAGCTCATCATGTCTTCTTTCGGGCTATGTCGCTGTTCCTCGGTGCTCGCTGATCTTTGATGGCACTAACCATGCTGCGATTGTGGGTTTCATTAATATCCATATGCGTAGTCTTCTCCTGTGGGGCGTTCTCTCTAGCAAGGTCTCCTGTCCGCCATGCCCTGTTGCTCCCGTGGCTCCTACCGACGCCGGTGCCGCATATTCTTGCTGCTCATGCTTCTCAGGCTGATCGGGATGCAGCCAAGGCTCTCGATGATGCTTCAGTTGATGCTTATGATCAGCAGGTCTCAGCTTATTCAAATGCTCTTTCTGTCTACCGAGATGATCTATCTGCTTACACTCATTGATTGGGCTGCTGTTGTTTTCACTGCAAGTGTCCTTCATGAGTTTGCTTCGGAGTTCATGAGCTTCGCCACAGTTGCGGCAATGTGGTCTTATCTCTGCTAGCGCTATCAACCCTCTAGTGATGCTCTCTACTTATCCATGGCGCGTCAGGAGCATGCTCTTCAGCAAGGTGACTCTTCTGTTGATGAGTTCAACTCATAGAGCTCTGCCATCTGGCACCAGCTTGACTCTCTCTGGATAGTTGTTTGTGGTGCTTGCCATTGCTGCCAGACCATGCAGGCACACTTAGAGTTTCAGCGTGTCCATGAGTTCTTATCTCGCCTCCGTTCCGAGTTTGAGGCTCGACGTGCTCACTTTCTTGCTCGCGGTCGTGTTCCTATCTCGGAGGTGCTTGCTGAGCTTCGTGCTGAGGAGGCCCGTCTTCGTTCTACTGGGTTGCTTGCCGTTCCCTTTGTGCTGGCTGCCCGACCTCTTGTGTCGTCTGCTTGCCTCACCGCTCCTTCCCACACCTTAAGGGGGGGGGGGGTCGCCCTCCTTATGTAGAGAAGGGCCGGTCGCACGGTGACACTTTCTATGGCTACTGCTCGAGGCCAGGTCACCCAGAGTCTAATTGTCACTAGAAGCAACGAGACCTGAGGCGCTCTTCTTCCAGAGGGACTCATGCGTCTTCCTTGACTCCGTCACTCACTGACTAGGACATTGTGCGACTCAAGTACATACTGGCTTCCTCTGGCTCTTCATCAATGGGTTCCGCTACCGCTGTGACTATTCCATCTCTCCATCATCGCCGATGCCTACACAGTCAGGTACTTCTTCGTGGGTTCTGGATTCTAGAGCTTATTTTCATATGTCTTATGATTCTTCTTCGACCTCTTGATTCTCCTATTAATGTTCTCACTGCCGATGGCACACCCCTTCCTGTTGCTAGTCGTGGCACTCTTTCTACTCCGTCTTTTTCTGTCCCTAGAGTTTCTCATGTTCCCCGTCTTACTATGAATTTTTTTTTCGCTGCCCATCTTACTGATTCTGGTTGTCGTGTCATTCTTGATACCGACTGTTGTTCTGTTCAGGATCGTCGCATCAAGGCTCTCGTTGGTGCTGGCCCTCGGCGCCGTGAGCCAGAGGGCCTTTGGGACATTGACTGGCTTTGTGTTCCTTCCGCTGCCATCACTTCTACCAGTTCTTATGCTCTTGTTGCCTCCTCTTCTACGTCCTTCTAGCAGTGGCATCATCGAGTTGGTCACATCTATGGCTCCCGCTTGTCATTATTAGTGCTTCAGAGCCTCTTATGTTCTGCCTCTGGAGATGTTTCTTTACATTATGATGGTTGTAGACTTGGCAAACAGACCCAATTACCTTATCCTACCAACGAGTCGGTATCTCAGTGCCCTTTTGACTTAGTTCATTCTGATGTTTGGCGTCGTGCTCCCTTTGATTTGAAAGGTGGTCATCGCTACTATGTTCTGTTTATTGATGATTTCTGTCGTTACACTTGGCTCTACTTTATGAAATCTCGTAGCGAGGTTCTCTCTATATACTAGTGATTTGCTCCACTGTCAGCCAGGGAGGGAAGGACGATAAATTGTGACACAAGTGGTGCATCATGTTGAAATAGAGGACCTGAAGGGATCTTCAGCCATGCTTATTGGACTAGGAGTGTGTGAAATATTTTTCTCCCATTGCAACGCACAGACATGTTTCCTAGTCTTTACTTAAGAGATGTTATGAAGAATGTTAGAAATGCACTAGTTATGGATATTTTCTAACACACCCATATGTTTCAAGACCTCTTTATGTGCAGAGAGAGCTCCTTCACCCTTATCATAAGAGGTTCTAAAATACAACATGAGTTCCTCAATAATTTCAATGTAATCAAAGACATAGCCATCATGGCTGTATGATGCTACAACAAGCTTAGGGTAAAATTTGCAGTTGAAGCTCATATGGCCATTGGACTTGCAATGCTCACAAAATGAAGGATATAAAATATACCTTCAACACAATAATCCATTGCCTCCAATTTTTCACTCACTTCGATGAATATCGATATTGAGCTTGGAATTGTCCTCTCTATTCGATTTGTTTTCTAGCAGCCACAGTGGCTCTTTTGGAAGGCATCCCAAAGCAAAGTATAATTTTTGTACCTTTTTAGGTTAAGTAGTAATAAACACAAATAGACTATATTCGAGCTGGTAAATAATAACGAAGCGCTATGCTCCCTGACAACGACTTTATTTGCTAAAAACGGGTGTTGTTGTAGCACTTTTATGATAAGTACGTGAAGAACACACAAGGAGCGAAAAGGAAGGAACTATGAACCCCGTAACACATTGTCACTTACGCAGTTACGTACGCAGCCAAATCGGAGTTTGAAAATAGTTTACTTTAGTCGGTTGCTAGGAAGAGGAATAAAAAAGGAGTTTTAACTAAACTACAAATGGGAAACTAAAAGACAGAAAAGAATGAAAATGACAAACACAATGGTGGTGGCTTATTGTCTATTTTTTAGCGTTGCATTTGTAGTATTTTGCAAAGTTCAACGTTGAGTTCGGTGCATTTTCCAGGAAAGTAAAAAAGTGGTTGTTTTTAGCAAATTAGGAGACAAATGTGGCAGTTTTATGGATTGGACTCATTTTCTTCCGCCCCATAATCTAGCGCCAATACGCGCATCACTTTGTTTGTCATAATTTTTGCGTCCGAGCTCCTTTACAATGGTTACTTCCAATCATATATTTTAACGCATAGCACTTTTTACCGGTGCCGGTATGCAAGAAATCCATCGTCCACGTGTGTGTGATGATTCGTGCTGTTACCCACCTATTAACTAGATAATACCCCGCGCGTTGCGGCGGGAATTGGATGCAATACATTTGGATGATATTTATTTTCCATAGAAGATGAATATTTGGACAGACAATATGATAATTGAAATTTGGAAAACACATATGTATAATCATAAATACTTATTGAAAATTAGAAAATACATATGTATAGTCATAGTTATACGTTGTTCATAAAAAGAAGATAATATGTGGTATAATTTATTTGTAGTTGGGGTCTTCTTCGTTGAGAACTATCTGTTCATGTGGGTTCCTTTCGTAATGTACTTGAAGATGTATTCGGTGGTGTTGTCTTCACGTTCAACGGTTTCTCTGAAAGCAACAGATACTGGTGGTTTTGGAGTAGTCTTTTTCTTTTCAGTTGCCTCCATGTACTTCTTCTGAGCCCTTGATGAATTAGTTGTTGAGTGGGGCAGAACATTCCTTGGTCCATCATATTGTATCCTGGAGAAAGATTTATGTGTTTAATGTTATTTGCAGCAAGCATAGGGATGTAGAAAACAACATTTTATGCAGTAGCCGTACCTGTTGCCTTCGTGTTGGATGTCCATTTTTGTGCCGGTAGTCAAAAAAATTTGATTTGAAAGATGAAGTTGTGGCGAGTACAATATATTATGGGGGGGGGGGTCTTATATAGGTGTCTCACATGGGAAAGAATGTCTAACCGAAAGATGTTTAAGTAATGGTTAATGCAAAAATCAAATTAGCATTCATGTATTTTAATGCAGAGTGTAGGTTTGTATTGAGATCCTAATTGCAAAAAAGAACATAAACCGATCCACTCATGAATTTACTTTAATGAACACTGTAGGTTTCTATCGAGATAATAAGTGCACCAAAGAACATAAATTGTATCCATTCATGAATATATTTGAACAGACACTGTAGGTTTGTATTGAGATCATACGTCCAACAAAGAACATAAACTGGAACCACTGATAAGTTGGTAGTTGAACAAAATTTGTAATGTTCCTTGGTTACAATAGAAACTGAGCAAAGTGGTATGAACACAAGGACTATGTTATTTCTGGTTGTAGGCGATGTACGTTATTCCTCATTTCTCATTTGTAGCAGAGTGCAAGTTGTCCTGCCTGTATTGGAAAATGAAGTGTTGTCAAAAAAGAGTAAATAACACAATACATTACTGGTTTTTTAAATCAGAAAATGAAAGTTTATATAGTCAATGTAAAGTACTTAAATCGTCCAAATGTTCCTTTACTCTGGCTGTTCCTGTTGATGCAATTTTTCTGGAAGTGTATCTACATTCCTGTTGATGGAGATTTTTGGCAACTGTAAATATATGTAGGAAGAAACTCATATTGTTGGCTAAATTTGTATAAAGGGTGTGAGAAACAGAACATACTCATGCTTGTTCTTTTTCGCAGTACTTTCTTCCGGTTCCTTTGAGCTGCATTTAGAAAATTGGTTCCATTTATTATATCAGATATTGAAAGTAATAAAGCATGAATCAAAATAGAAAATGAACTGGGGAAGAGAATATAAATGTAACCCAAGAACCTCCATGTACTTGAAATAAGTTACCATTTGGGAAACATACCATGGATGAGATGTAATCCTGAATATATCATATTCCCAATATTGAGCACAATATAGCATGTATAAGTTAGTGTTAACTTGCATGACCAGTAATGTTTGTGTAAGGAGACTACAAATAATTGTGAGTCGGAGTTGATTTTGTGAAATTATCATTTAGTTGGTAAAAGCTTGGTAACTTATAGACTTTAAAATGGAGCAGGCAAAGAATTCTAGAAGACAGAGCTAGGCTTTAGCTTGACAACTCCATTAGTGTGACATGTAAACGTGAGTTAAATGAAGCCTAACACCACATTAGAAAATGTGATGCTTCAGGTACTGCCAATGGATTTATGTGATTTCTATTACTGTGTACTTTAGTTGTTGTTAATGGTTACTTCTAACTGCTACCAGGAAGTTTGTATGTGCCTTATGTAGTTATTGGAGAACCATGGTGCACTAAGGTTTTGTGAGTGTTCTCATACCTGTTAGATTTGTCGGCATCACTCTCAGTAAAATCAATTCTTCTTTTTGCGTTGATCCTGATTGTAATGTACATCACAGATGTAAAGAAGTCTTGATCAGAGGAATACAATAAGATGGAGGTTTATGAAAGATTACATGTAGCAGCATATAAAAAAGAGAAAGCATTTGAGAAGGGAAAAGGACTAACATTCAATTCCATTTGGACTTTCACATAAAAGTATCATTGTGGCAAGTCATATAATGGAGAAGCAATAAGAGAGATGTTTAAAATCCAAGTTTATGAAGCATTACCTATTTTCGTTTTCCTTTATGCTGATAGACGTTGGGTTATGAGTTGCAGGAGTATTGTCATTGGTGGTTGTATCCTCGCCTGACTGAAAAAGCTTCACACATTATGTTAATAACCATGATATATGAAGGTAACGAATCTGTAAGAAGTTGCTTACCTTTGGAGCACGTGGAACAGGTGTTGATTCAGTATTGTTGACAGAGAAACTTTTTTTCAGGACATAATTTATAGGGTACTTAGCAGACGAATCAGTGTTCATTCCTATGTAGAATAACTTTTCTTTACCAATGGCCTTATCCAGGGTAAGCACATGATCTGTAGCTTCTATCTTCATACTCATTGAAACATGATCAGCATGACGCTCAACTAAGTCTTCAGCTACTCTAGCGAAAGCAATTGCATCCAAACTTCCCGAGTTATCTGTTAGTGTAAGGGGAAGTTTGTACCTGAAGCATGGTATAGTTGTTAGTGACACGATAAAAAAGGAATTATTTAAGTATTAGATTTTAAGAAGATATATAATACATTGGGCATGGAATTGGAAATTGGCAGCCACATGTTGGGGTATCTGTCATGTTGTTATATCCTTTTCCACAACGCTTGCATGCTTTGTAGTACCATTTGACTGACGGTATAATTGATGCTACTTTTGCGATAGTGCTGAAGGTTGCTCCTCCCTGACACAAAAAAGGATGAAGTATCAATAATCTATTTTATTTTGAATGGCGAGGCAGGAAAAAGTGAACTGCATGAGAAAGTGTTCACCTGAAAAGATGACGCTGGAAGGTTAGATATTTCTTCAATGGTGTATAGTTTGCCTGCTGCTTCAAGTGGAGATACTTGTTTGACCTGAGCGAGATGCTTTTGTAGAGTTGGGCATTTCCATTGATAGCTTCAAATGTTTTTCATATAAAATATTAGTTTGCTGTAGTGCTAAACATAAATTCTGTATGCGCAAGAGTGAGAAAGAGAGAACCTGGTGCGGTACTTTTGAACTTCAGGTATATCAAGATCAAGATATATTTGTGTCGCAGAACTTGAGGATCCTTGTATCATACCTATAAACTTATGTTGTTAATAGGATGTTTAAATAAATATGTTTATTATTTCTTTGGGCAAGTTTTTTTTATAAGTTACCTGTAAACCTTTGTAGAGTTGCAGTTACACCAGCAAAAATGGCTATGACAATTCCTTCTTGAGATTTTTTAAGTACCGTTTCTTCATCAAATGATTCTCCATGCTGGCCCCATAGAACTAATTCTTGTGTTTGTTCTCTGGAAAATTAAGGTATAGTCATTCTGAGGGGAACAGGTTATTAAGGTAAAAAAATTGAATAATAGGAGTAGCTATGAAGACATACTCTAGGTTGCGAATTTTGATCTTCCGAAATTTGTGCTGAGATGTTTGGCTAGCATAGTCATATGGACCAACATCACATATTACTCCTATCACATCTAAAAGGTTCAAGTATGCAAGTCGTTATGCATTGAAGTATAGTGGTTAAGAGATAGATAAGTCAAGCACATTATATTACCTAGGAGTGGCTTGGAATCAATTGCTTTTTGTGGCAGCTGATCAAATGGGCAGAAGTCGAACGAAAGTGTAGGTATATCTGCACCTCTTGAATATAGCGGATGAACCTTTGTGTCTTGTTTGAATTGCAGCATATAATTCTGATGGCGATAGACATATGATTTGCTTCTGATATCGATAGCTGTAACATTTGAAATAATATAGACAGATCCTTGAGATAGCAACCCACGAAATTGTTTTTCAAATTTTTTAGGCACACTAATTTGTGCCATGGATCCCTGCAAAAGTTCAAGTAATCAAATGATTTGGAACAACAATGTTATTGTGTAATGTTAAATAGGTAACTATAAAAATGGACGTACATCTTCATCCAAGAGAATGCCATCAATGTTGATCAAAGCATTTCCATATCTGGGATTCGTATTTATAGCATCCCAAAGCCTTATTACCCGTGCAAAGACCTTACAGTTTTGCTGTCCCACTGCAATATCTTTAAGTTTCGTAGTTGACTCCATAGCGGAGATGGATCTGAATGAATAAGAATGTTAGGAAAAAAATGATGGCATGCAGAAAAAATGTATTACATACTTGTGAAATTTCAGGCATAACATAAATTTGAGTGGATAAAATACCTAGCTGTTTTAGCTTCTATGTGTATTAATTTGATTGAATACCTCGGCATATACTACATTATGTGTGCAATGCTCATAAGAAACTGGGCTATTTTCAATGAAAACTCGCAAGCCATCTGGTGATGTAACTCTTGAAAATGCCACATATAATTGACCGTGTGAGAAGACATTAGATGGCAAGTAGACACCAACTCGGTTTAGTGTTTGCCCCTGACTTTTGTTTATTGTCATAGCATATGAAAGGCGAACAGGAAACTGGCGACGCCTCAATTTGAAAGGCCACTTAGACTGAGATGACGTAGTGACAATTCGAGGAATATACACTCTTGAACCTATAGCCTTTCCTGTTATGATTTCTCCTTCAATGACACGACCAGTCAGTTGTGTAACAATGAGTCTAGTGCCATTACAAAGTCCCCTTGATGGATCAAGATTACGCAGTAGCATTATAGGAACACCAATTTTCAAATGCAGTATATGATCTGGAAGTCCAGGTATGTCAATGGTGTTTAGCAACTCTGTTGGATATAATGCTTCTAGAGTAGAATGATTAGGACAGCTATCATCAATTGAATCTGAACTATAATATGACATTTCACTTGTTGCTAGCCGAGAAATCATTCTTGTATTTATTTTAGAAACGACATCATTTGTAGGTGCCAGAATTGCACGATCACACAAATACGATGTAATGTTAGTTGACTCACAGCCTGAGTTGTAGACAAATGATATCAATCCATCTATATTTCTAGAATCTGGGGAAAAAAGGAGATATTGGGGGATCTGTATAAATATGCTATTGGGTTCATTTGGAACAGGAACAAAAGGCTCAGTGCCATTTCCAATTCGTAAGAGCCAGTCAGCAAAATTCTGTAGTTCTTCTCTCCTAGAGATGGAGAGACACCCTGAGGTGAGCCTCATATTTTCATTCAACTGTAGAAGTGTGCACTTGTTCCACAAATAAGAGTTAACAATGCAAGATTTCAAAATCTGTTGCTTGGTTGCATTTTTTATCACTGGTAGTGTTTGCCGAAAATCCCCACCAAGAACTACAGTGATACCTCCAAACTGCTTGTCTTCGGCATTAGGTCTAGTATCTGACATTATATCTCTGAGAGTGCGGTCTAGTGCTTCAAAACAATATCTATGATTCATTGGTGCTTCATCCCAAACTATAAGAGATGTGTTTTGAATAAGTTCTGCCAGGTGTGTATTTTTCTTTATGGTACACATTGAATTCTCTAAAATTTCCAAAGGAATTTTAAAACGGGAGTGTGGTGTTCGACCTCCCGGGAGCAATAGAGAAGCAATTCCCGAGGATGCTACTGCCAATGCAATTTTCCCTTGACTCCACAAAGAATAAAGTAAAGTAGTCCATAAGAAAGTTTTACCAGTCCCTCCATATCCATAAACAAAGAATGTTCTACCTTCATTATTTATGGCAGAATTATAGATAGCATGAAATACATCCTTCTGGTTATTGTTTAGCTTCGGAATATTATCATTCAAAGTGGATGTCATGTTTGGAATGTCATAGGTAAGCTCATCCAGCAAAAGCCTATTTTGTGCAGAAGCATTTCCTATATCATCTGGCAGTGGCAAACTAAAATGTGATAAGCAATACCCGGAATCCTTCAGCAATTTATCCAGCTCAATGAGAAGACAGGATGTCACGTACGAATCTAGTGATGAACTGTTCAACTGAGAAGGATGAAGATTCAACCGATGTGCTATATCTTCAGACATCATTGATGCATGCTCCTCAAAAAGCTTGATAGGATTTGTTACATTGCAAAAAAGCAAAAGGGTAACAAAAAGCTGACGTAATTGGAATGGCGATGCCCACTGAGCCGCATCTTTTAATGCATTGGACCACTCTTGGTCATCACCTAGGAGGCCTAAAGCTTCACATGCTGAACGAAATGTAGGATATTCTTGGCCTGATATAGTCCTGATATCAGCAAAGGAGGTTGGACCTTTACGAATGTTCAGCAACATTCGCAAATAGAAAGGCTCTCCTTGTGAAGGGTTGACATGTGCCACTCGGCCAATTTTTTTTTGAGGACCTCGACGATGATCCCAGTATTTCCCTTGCTGGTGCCATGTCCAATATTCTGGAAATTCTATGTACGTGTATTGTCGAGCTTCAGGGTGTTGCATATTAGCATCTAACCATGCAGTGAGTTTAGTGGTCACATTTTTGGGGTCTTCAATAACTTGTTGCAGATTATCATCTTCCGAATAAATTACATTGTTCTCAAGAGGAAGATGAACAGGGAGCCTTTCTATGGAAGGGTCTGTATGGTGAATATCATATTGCTGCAACCGCCAAGCAGCATCATTTGGTGTCACACAACGGCACTCTAAATAATTATCAATTTTATTAACGGTTTCAGTTGATGAGGCTGATGTTGAAAAGTTGCCATGGAGGCCAATTCTAGCACAATCAAATCCTTTTGTGACATACTTGAAAAGATATTTGTGCATACCGTCATGGTTAACCTTCTCTACATTTATATGAGCTTGGTACTTAACCACCAGGTCCACATTGTGAGGAACAATGAATCTATTGTCAATGTCAACATTATTTTTCCTAGCTGTTATTCCATTATTTGGTCGGGCATATTCTGTGAAACCATTCTCCCGTACAGTTGTTTGCTCACAGAACTCCTTTGGGTAAAATTTGGTGCATTTTCCTTCTGACATACATGGTGACGACTGGCCGAGAGGGCCGCAAGGGCCATGCACCATAAAAGAAGAAACAGCCTCATATCCTATTGGATCTTTTACAGGATCTGGCAACTGAGCAGAAATATAGGAATCTATCTTCTGTGCATCTAAAGGTGCTTCTTTGGCTAACCATATAATTATATGAACATGTGGGAGTCCACGTTTCTGGAATTCAACTGTGTAGATAACTACAGGAATGTAAAACATGTTTAATAACCGGCAGAAAACTATGTTGAGAGAAGGGAATAAAAGTTTAAGAGAACGCTTATTACCTGCATTTATGGGTCCAAAGAATTGTTTCTTTTTAATATCATCCATTAGAATATGAAGCTTCATTTTGAATACCCGGTTGACAATATCTGGACGGTCAGATGGTTCTTGACCAGGAATGGATGATAGAGCCTCTGTAATTTCAGGCCAAGCAGCATTTGATGTGAACGTGACAAACAGATCTGGGCAACCATATTTTCTACAAATAGCAATGGAGTCTTGGTAGTTTTGGTATAAGTAGCGAGGGCCTCCAGTAAATGAGGAAGGTAATATAATCCTTTGGCCAACAGAAGAACCTGATGTAATACCCTTTGACACAGAATTTGCTAAACAACTGAATGATGATGATCTGTATTTCCGTTGAAAGCTAGGCTTGCGGTAGAATGCAATACGAAAGGTTTCAACAGAACAATAGCCATCCACAAAGTA
This sequence comes from Triticum aestivum, assembly GCF_018294505.1. Taxonomy (NCBI): domain Eukaryota; kingdom Viridiplantae; phylum Streptophyta; class Magnoliopsida; order Poales; family Poaceae; genus Triticum; species Triticum aestivum. The sequence goes on along the minus strand of NC_057794.1, from coordinate 10,688,086 downwards.
AGCCTGTGTTAACCTTTTGCATCGTAATGGAGTGTTGAAGTCATTTGGCCTATCATGTAACCTATATGCATAGTATTCTAGCATTGTGACTTTTTGGCGTTGATTTGATGCATTTGACACTGGAAGGCACATAAGCTCATCATGATAACCATCCTCACCATATGGAAATAAAAGAGGATATTGCATGGACATAAACTTGCAGTGTTTTTCATTGATCTGTTGTAACCGTGATGAATGATCTTCTATTATAATGTTCCGTCCAACATTAGAAGACCCTAAATCTCCAACCACTAATCCAACAACTTCGGATGCAAGTGGAGCACTATAGATATCTCCATGGGCATCAGGTTTGCCATATATTCTGATGTATAAATGGTCAGAATCATTGCCATGTAATCTTTGACTTGCTGTTCTAAATAGTTTCACAATGGGATTATGTGTGTTCAACATTGTTATGAGGGACTGAACAATGCCTTCATTAGCTTGGAACAAAGTGCGTGTAGATGAAGCAATGCGCGAAGATGAAGTTGTGCGCGAAGATGAACCGGTGCGCGAAGATGAGGCAACATTTATTCTATTTGAAACCTCACACTCTGTATCAAATATGTATAATTGTGCATATTCTGGTCTCTTTCCTCTAGATGGTCTCATTGAACCAACACGGTGGCAGACTTGGCCACTGATCTTGAAAACGTATGGGCCTCGGCCATCATTTATGGACTCATCAATTTTAGCTCCCATTGAAGTCATGGCAAACATGGTATTGTACTGACGAATATGATGAAAGAAGTGGCTTGAGAGTGAACTATTATGTGAAGTGAGTAAATCCAATAGAGGTTGAGGAGGAGGATCATATGGCTGGAGGGAAACTTTTCCTCCTTTGCAGCACAAATTATATGTTGGATTTTGAGTATGTCTTTCTCTGCGTACACGCTCGTCATACCAAAAGAGAGCACCACAATGTTGGCAAGAACACTGGGGGCCTCCAAGAGTTAAGGGTTCAAATATAGTTCCTGAAAGATGAGGCACAAAGAGAGGGTTTTTTTGTAAACGTAAATGATCACTGAACTTGGACACATGAACAGGGATTAATTTAGGCAAAAGCTTACGTTTATGGGCAAATATCTGATTATGTGTGTCTGACATCGATGTGGTCGATGCTTCATTTCCTCGGCTCCTGTTTCTAGTGATTACATCCAAACGCCTACGACGGTTCTCGGTGGCAACATGTGAGTTTGATCGAGGAGTGGAATCAGGTACTGATGGACGGCGTGCCCGTCCACGTCCACATCCACGTCCACGTCCACGTGGAACTCCTCGTGTATGACCAACCCCATGCCCACCTGAATAACGCGAAGAACTTTCTGCGCTATCCATGTCGACAACCCTAAGAAACCCACGGGAATGGGAATAGTTGAATGCAGGGCAAAATGGAAGACACTTTTGTTTAATTGTTCCACATGAGAATTGAAATGTAAGGGTACATGTTGAATCAAGCAAAACTTAATTCAATTTGAGTGAAGCAAACTACTTGGATGAAGCAAACTAAAATCCATAATAGGCAAGGAATTAAAATGCAAGGCTATGCATTGAATCAAGTTAAAAAAATTGCATATCAATGAAAATCCAGAATAGGGAAAGATACCAAATTTTAGGAGTAGCACTGGGTGGGAACATTGTATACCAGTAGGAGGTGTAAACGTGAGGCACGTGGGCATGTAGCAAAGGAAGAATAACCAAGATGATTGAACTGAGTAGCACCTGAAAAGTCCAAATTTGTGACTCAATCAACAATATGTCAAGAGGGAATGGCATGGAGAGAGGAGAGAGTTGCTCACCAGTGGAAGCACTATGAACACCCTATGGGAGACGTCCACCCATGCTGGAAGATGATGTGAAAAGGATGAGCTGAGGTGGGGCAGACTTTAAAGGGGATTTCTTCAGTTTCTTCTGCAGATCGTGGGGAGAGTAAGTGAAGCATCAATCATCAATTTGTTCAGTTTCTTGTGCAGATCATGGGGAGAGGAAGTGGAGCGTCAACCATCAATTACCTACAGCAGAATGGTTTTTTCTTATTTTTAGTGCAGAATGGTTTTTTCTTATTTTTAGTGTGGGCCATTTGGAGCATTGGGCTGCAAATGGTTTGAAGCAGTGGGCTATGTAGGTTGGAGTTAGCAAACGAAAAAAACAGTAGGATAGTACCTTCATCTGCAGATGCGTTGACCCAACGATTGAAGGTAAGCTACTAAGCAACTCGGAGCAACCCACCTCGGAAGTGAATGGAAGCACTAAAAATCAGATGAACAACAAACCAGCCCAATCCCAATCTACAATAAGGGGAAGACATGCTCACCGGAACTGGGGCGTTGGTAGGCACGGCGAGCTTCTTCACCGGAGGTTGGCCATGGAGGGGAAGGCGAGCTCCCGTCAGGCCATGGCCATGGCGGCGGCAGGAGGGCAGGGGAGGGACCGGTGGTAGACGGGAGTACTCCTTCCCGAGCCATTGGACAGGCGCTGCTCGGGGATGCTCCATCGGACAGGTGCTGCTCGGGGGCAATGGCCATGGCGACGGCGGCGAGGAGGCGAGGGGAGGAGGTGGCGACGGTGATGGTCGAATCAACTGGGCGGGCGATGGGGTGGCCGCGTCCGCGTCCGGAGCGCCGCCGCCGTGAGGAGGATCCGGAGCGGGGGAAGGGGATGAGGAGGTGCTTTGCAGGAACTGGGGCGCGCGATGGGATGGTCGGCCCGCGCCGGAGCGCCGCTGCCGTGATGGCCGGGCCGCATCAAGAGCGCCGGCGCCGCCGTCAGGATGATCCGGAGCGGATCAGAGGCAAGGGAGGCTGGCGGCGGCAGGAAATCGCGAGGGGACCAGGGGCGTGGGGCTTGGCCGCTGGGGGATTTTGCTTTTTCTTTACAGGAAAAATAAGAAATAACCTCAGGAGGTGGGCTGCGTGGGACTGTTTAGGGGTGACGTGGATGCCTGTGATTGGATGCTGACGTGGCTATGTTGCATGTTGAGATAAATCAAGTAGTGGGGGTGAACTTCTTAAGTATATAGGATTAGTAATTGATGCTATGCCGATCAGTTTGCTGCAATATACATTGTGACTAGTGGTTGAGGCCTGCCATTGCGGGCCTCTTGGGAGGAAGCTGTGAGTGTATTTCTCCCTCTCAAAGAAAAAACCTCAACTTCATCCCAAAATTAAAAAGAAAACTTTGTCACAACACGTGAACATCGTATCCATCTCAAAAAGGAAAAGCATAAAAAACATTCTTAAAATGAAAAAGAAACAAAAGACCGAAAGTGCTCTTATGATCCCGAGCTCATATGCTCCCGCATGAACAGTAAAATAAAAAATAGTAAACAAATTAAAAAAATCTAAATTTTCATTGTGATGAACATTGATGAATGATCTAATTGCGTGCAAAATTTCAGGTCGAAATGACATTCGTGGATGTCTGGGCAAAAATAACAAAATCGACGTCCAAAATGCTTCCAAAAGTAGTTTTTTTGGACGATCGATTTTTTTTTGCCCAGACCTTCACGAAAGTCATTTCAACCTGAAATTCTGCATGCAGTTAGAAAATTTATCAATGTTCAACACAAAAGATCTTCATATTTTTTTGAACTTTTTACTATTTTTTTCGATTTTACTGTTCATGTGAGAGCATATGAGCTCGGGATCAAATACTCCACGTACTTCCATCTTTTAAAAATAGTCTCCAGAAAAACTTTTCTCAAAAGGAAAAAGGTCACAATTTCATCTTCCAAAGAAAAATTAAAAAGTTTCTCAATTTCATAGCCAACCAGCACGCGCCACGTGGCCATGCTCGTTGGCCGCCAATCTCCCGTAGCTTAATGGGTTTGATACGACACTGGACGGATGGGTGATGGCTGCCTGCACATCTCGTCCTTCTCTTTCTCCAAACATAGAACTTGCCTTTTATTTTCAATCTCGCATTTTGTATTGCTCATAAATTTAAATCGAATTTTCATTTTGGAACAATATATATATATATATATATATATATATATATATATATATATATATATATATATTTATTTATTTATTTGAATTCAGGTCCACAAGAATGAGATCCTTGAATCAAGACCAATCTTGGATATATTTTGACTAGTTTCAATTTTCAACCATATCTCAATTCCAACTATATTTTACACTGAAGTTGTTTATTTCTAGTGTTCGTTGTACTGTCATGATTGAAGATGAATAAATCGGAAGATTTCCTGCAAAAAATAGTTGCTTATTTCATTGAAATTGATAATTATATTTTGCGAAGCCGTATATTTCAGTGTGTAAAAATAGCATTGTGAATTATACGTGAAACTGAAATTTGATATTGGTAAAATATATTTCACGAGTATCAGCTGCAAACACTGAAATGAGCATTTTGCAAATATCATGTATCGAAGGACTCGTTTCATTAAAGTTTGAAAAAATGAAATCTATTTTTTGAAATAAATGAAATTGGTTTTCACAATTACTATAATCAGTTTCTTAGAATGAGTGATACCCGTTTTAGAAAAATAATGAAAGTAGTTTTTTAATTATTGAAATCATTTGCTTTAAATGGTTAAAATTTAGTGGCATTTTGGTTTCAGTTATATTTCACAGTGAAGCTGCTTATTTCATTAAAATTGATAATTAATCTTTGTGAAGTTGCATATTTTTAAAATAGCATTTGTAAATTATATTTGGAATTGGAATTTGCTATTTTTGAAATATATTTCATGAATTCCAGTTACATACCCTGAAATTAGCAATTTGCAAATATCATATTTTGAAAGACTCCTTTCACTCAATCCATACAAAATAACTTCAGTCATTTTTACAATTTGCGAAACTTGTTGCAAATATCATGTTTTTAACTGATTGAAATCATTCCTTCCATTACATCCACTTGGCCCAATATTTGAAATTAGTTATCTGTAATGATTGATTTTTTTATGAGAAATGGAATCAGTTGTTTAACAAAATTGCACCAAAAATAATAATTTCGATTTTTTATATCTTAAAATTATTGAAATCATTTTTGCAATTACATAAAATATTTTAAATAATTCAAAAGATCAGAGCAGTAGTATAGCTTTTTTTAAGAGAAACAAAACCTTGTATTTTCATTAATTTGAACGTACACTCGATGCGCAGAGGAAACAAAACAATCTCTACTCCTAGTGGAGCAGTCCGTACATTGTCCGTTCGTTCGTTCCTACCCCAATCCATCGATAGAAGTCGCCAGCCTCGCGCACAGATTTTTTCAGCGGAAGCGCACCTCCTCCGCCTATTTTTTCGGACGAGACTTGCCTGCTCCCTTCCCATGCTCCCATCCGTGCTCCCGCATACGTGGCTTGATTTGATTGGAAAAAAATAAGGCCCAGCCCCACCCCCTGAAAATCAGGGGAGGGAGGGGGGAGATGATTAGATTAGAAAAGAAAAAGGGAAAAGAACAGCTGTAGGATGAAGTGGGAGCATGGATGAGAGCATGGAAAGGGAGCAGGCAAACCGGATCCTATTTTTTCAGCGAAAACCCACCTCCCAGCTGGTCTTTTCCTTGTTTTTTTCCAACATACCAAAATTGACGGACCCTTCTATGCAAATCAGAACTTTCCTTGTCATTCGTAACCTCACACCGTGACAGATGTCGGCGCTGAGAGATCTCCACGATTCTCACCTAATCCTCTCGTGCTCGTTAGGGTTCCCTGCAGCTGCTCCTTCTCTCATAATCAAATACCACGCCGCCCCTGATGCAAGGAGCACGACATGGGAACGCACACCTCGGCCGCCATAGAGGTTGGTACGGCCATACGCCGCCCCTTAATTGGATCTTTTGCCCCATTTTATTTGGGCATTAGATGATTTGCCCCATTTTACATAGGATTAAATCATTTGCCCCCTTTTCATTTTTCTTTTGCTGATTTGCCCTTTTCAATTACTGTAATCATTTTCGATTTTGTATCCCTTTTTTCTCCATGCGAAAAGACACAATTGCCCCTTTGGCTAATTTACAATTTGACACCGCTGTTGGACTGACACTAAGTTGCATCGACGAGCTCGCTGTTCCCCAGTTCAACGCATTTCCTCTGTTCTTCTTTACTCATACCAGAGGAGGCCGACCACGGCACCTTGGCCCCGATCTTGGCAGCAGCAGCCCGGCGCAGCAGCTCCCGCAGATGGTCGGCCGGTGCCGGCGGCTCCCGGGGCTCCCACTGCGGCTCCTCGGCTGGGGCGGCGGCTCCGGCCGCAGCTCGGCGGACTGGCGATTCCCGGGGCTCACGCCGCAGCTCGGCGGACCAGCGGGTTCCGTGGCTCCCGCCGCAGCTCCTCGGCCCGGGGCGGCGGCTCCCGTTGCAGCTCGGCGGCCCGCCGCGGCGGCTCCCGCTCCAGCTCCAGCTGCAGCTCGGCAGATGGTGCGCTCGTTGCTGGTAAAAACTACCTTCTTCCAATGATTAATGGATTTACAGTTTTGTTGTGTGTCAGCTCGTTGGTCGGTAATAGCTATGGCTGGACGACAGTGTTGATAGTACTAATTACCCTAGCAGCTGATACTGCTTCAATCATGGAGCTGGGTACATTATATAAAATGCTTTGTTTAGTTATCTCCTCCAGATGCTTCATACTTTAATTGTATCACACTCAAAATATATATGCTTAATCTTTTGCTAGATCTACTTTAGTCACTGGTCAGAGATCTATATATATGATGTGCATCCTGGCATATGCATTTCGTTGGAAATTGACAGCATATAACATCTTCATAGGAAAAAAAATAGACTGACAACATATGTTCACTTAGCACATGGAATTGAGAGAATATATCACACCGAAATTACGAACTGATGCCACAAAAAGGTTTGCTTGGTTCAAGCGACATGATAAATTAATCCGAGTTTACATCAAGCAAAAAAGTATTTTTTTTTCGAGCCAATATCTTTGAAATTGACAAATTTCAACACCTCTACGAATTTAAAATAGAATTGAATGCACTAAAATGAGAGCTTCTTCCTCTTCGGGGACAATTTTTTCTTGCATGCCATAGAGCGTGAAGGGAAGTGAGAAGTAGGTGATGCTGTAGAATTAACAGTACTTGTCCCACATGGCTGTGATGCATCGTCTCCAGCTATGGCCATAGCAAGCCTCCTGCATGTTTACAGTTTACACACCAATGTTATAAAAGTAGGATTTTTCTTTTGCATGAATCAAATGTGCTTATGACAAATATAGTAGGTACCTTCTTGTGATAGGCCCAGGGCTGTTATGAAGGCTGGGAGGCAGTGTGATTGTTGTTGTGTGTGTAGGTGTCGCAACAACAACTGGAGCGAGCTCGCGAGCAGACACATCACTAGAAAGTTCAGTCACACCGGATGTTAGAAATGGTATAATAGTACTAATTTGATACTAATATAAAGGAGATACTAGTGCATGGGTTACCTCTCTTTAGCTTCATTTTTTTTGCAAGTTGCTTTCCTGTGCCCCAATATCCCACATTCTTTGCACCTATTTCTGCTGCCAAATCTCTTCTTTTCCTTTTCCTTCTCTTTGTCACCTCCTTCTTGGTCATTTGTTTTGCCATTATCATCTTTTTTCTTCCGTTTGCTGCCACCACCGTCTTCAAGGCAACTTTTGATTCTCTGCTTCCTCCGTCTCCCAACGGAGCTCTTTAAATCCGGTGGCACCATCTCAAAATCTAGATTAACATGAGGCCATTGAGACTTGTCCGTGATTGGTTCAATCTCTCCAGCATAGGCAGCCCGAAACCTACTCACGGAGTAGTACTCATGTACATATGGTTGAAAGTTCACATCTGCCGTCTCTATAAGGAATGCAAGTGCATGCTCACATGGCTTTCCAGTGTGTTGCCATTCTAGGCAGGTGCACTCACGGCTGCCTATCTTCATAACATGCCTAAGATTATTCTTGCTAGTGTCCTTGACCTCACAACTTTCTCCGGTTGATCTTCCAACAACCAAATGGTCAAGTTGCCTAGTTCTATTATTTATTTGTTGAATGATAGCAGGCAATATCTCTCCCTGGAGCATTTTCCCAATCCTTCTCCTTCTATAAACAAGTATCATAATTTTCTCTCTTATTGCATCGGCTAGCTCATCCATGGGCAGCTCCTTTGTTCCTTTGATCCAGCTATTGAAGCACTCAGCTAGATTGTTGTGAATGTAATCACATTTTATTTCTGTGTTGAAGTCACATCTCATCCACTTTAAGTTATGATAGGTACATAAGTAGGTACTCACTGCAGGTTCAGCTTCAAATATCTTGCCCATATGATAATTAAATGTTTCCAGACGATAAGCCTTGGCTGCTGGCCACATGCGACCAAAAACATCTCCGTGAAATTTCTTTTTGAAGTTTGCCATTAGATGCCTAAAGCATTCCCTTTGCTCAGCTCGAGGAAACACAATTTTAACTGCATTCTCCAACCCTTTGCATGCATCAGTACAAATAGCTAGAGTTTGAAGATGTCCTATTGCCCTATACAGTTGTTGCATAAACCAAATCCAGTTACCCTCGGTCTCCGTACCAAAGAAACCAAATGCTAAAGGAAACATCCAATTTTGTCCATCTAGTGCTGTACATGCTGCTAATTGACCATTCCACTTTCCAGTCAAAAATGTGGAGTCTATACTGACATATGGTCTACAACCAGCCAAGAAGCCATCAATGCACGGCTTAAGTGCCATAAAAAATCTGCGGAAATGCACTTCACCTCCTTCCCTCTTGACATCAACCTCGACAATGCTACCAGGAGATCTTTTATCAATCTCAGCTTTGAAATTCAATAATGACTGAAAGCTTTTTCCCCAGGTCCCATATAAACTATTCTTGGACCTTTCTTTTCCCTTGTCAACAGTATGATACCTAATAGTACATTTGTATTCGGCCTATAGCTTTTTTCGGAGCTCGCTGGCACCAATGTTTGGTTCAGTTTGAAGATACCCCATTGCCTTTTCTGCCACCCATGCTTGGTCTGCCATGCTTGTAATCACTGCAGTGGTTGATGAACACTTATGAGGCTTTACTATCTTGTTTACCTGCAGAAAACACAATACCAACCATTTGTTGCAAGTAATTTATAAAAGATAGTTTTAACATAAAAGATGATTCATGTTAGATAAGTTTGTACCCTGACTGTTTTTCCATCTTCTATTGTCCTAGCAGTTATTCTCCAAGGACATGCATTTCCTTTACAGTGACCCACAAATCTAGTAGTGTCACTATCCTTGGTCTTGATGTCAAACTTGCCTCTAATAGCAAATGTTCTCATGAGCATCCTAAACTCGTTCATTGAACGAAACAAAGATCCTTCCTCTATCACAGGATGTTCCTTATCATACCAAAAGTGATCCTCTTCAGGCATATGGTCAGGCACAGGAAGAGCCGCATCAGCAAGTAAATCCTCATCAATATCAGCCACACATGCATCAACATCTGCAATGCAGGTTTTCATAGCTGCTTCAGATACAATTTTCCGATGCTCAGGTTCATCATTGATGCCAAGCACCGAGCACATGTTCTCTTCTGTTATAGGAACATCAATTTCTTCATCATTCATTGGTGCTATCTCAATCTTGGACCAATCAACACTTCCTTCCATAGTTGATACATATGTATCATTGCTAGCCACCGGCCGAGACCTACATGGAGAACAAAAGATTTTCAGTTATGGAGGGGACATAAGGGCATCATCTAACTGTCATTTTGGTATGTTAGGAAACAAGTAACAAATTGTTTAATATTCATTTTCCAGTAAAACTAAGTGTATGCCCATGTCATTGGATTCATGATCCTCGTAGAAGTATTCATCCACATGGTTTAAAGATTTGGATAATTTCAGAACTTTATACTCCTGAATCCTGATAATTATGTCTCCATCATATTGTTGCAGTTGCAGGGTTACTACAAGTGTAGCAGCGTTAGGGGCTGCCTAGCGAGGAGATGCCAAGAGGTTCAAACCCTGGATCCGTGTGGCACTGTGTGTGTTTGGCGTGGGGTGGGAGGAAGGGGAGATAATATACTGACCAATCTGGAGCAGATCGTGGTGATCCATGGACGCAACAGTCGCCTCCCTGTCCGGCAGTCTGTGGGATCGTCTCAGTTGTCATCTGTGTGAAGCCTCGGTGTGCAGGGGTCGTCGGAGTTGATGGCTTGGGGGCCGGCGGTGGATCCGCCTCTCCACTAGCCATGAACACCACGACACAAAAAATCAATCTATGATTTGTTAGTAGTTGGTTCCGTTGGGTAAAGCCATGTAAAGAAAGTAATGTGATTTGTTCCCTGTTAATTAGTTGCTTCGGTTGGATACAGGCTTGTAAAGAAAAAAGATTTGTACAGTGTCAAATTGTAAATTAGCCACAGGGGCAATTGTGTCTTTTCACATGGAGAAAAAAGGGATACAAAATCAAAAATGATTACAGTAATTGAAAAGGGCAAATCATCAAAAGAAAGATGAAAAGTGAGGCAAATGATCTAATCCTATGTAAAATGGGGCAAATCATCTAATGCCCAAGTAAAATGGGGCAAAAGATCCAAGGGCTTCAACGCACAGCGGCGCCGGGAGGACGAGACGCCATGCTGCCGGCAGCGCGCCCGCTGCAAACAGGGGTCGGCGAGGACGAGGACGAGCGTAAGGAAGGGATGCGGATTGCGGACAAGCACGTCAACATGGCCTTCCACTTCCACACCCTGAGGTATACTCCTACTCCGTTTTTTTGCATCTTTGATTGGTATGCAAGTGCTCTCCATCTCTTTGTGCAATCTTGTACTGCCGCATGGTTTCACACTCGGTAATGCCCTATTTCTCCACGAGGTGTCATCGATGGCAGCAAGCTATCGAGGAGGCTTTTCGCTGGTTCAGGTCGCGTGTACAGCGTTGGCTGTGTCGTCGCCGAACGGGCGCAGCTGCTCGTTACAACGACTGCTCTGTCCATGCGTGCAGACGTGGGGGCTGCAACTGGGGATTGACTTGAGCACTTGGTCGGATTGCGTTTGTGTCTGGCTGAACCACTCCCATGCACTGGTACGAAGGAACTTAGACGATCTTCTAAGTTCATCATTTTGCCAGCGCGGGTTCGTAATTGTATCCGCTGCGTGTCCGTTCTCACGCCACTGGTTTTCTTCCAATGAATCGACGAGTTGTTATCGTCTTCACCTCCACTCAGGCCAAGCTCTGCCGCGACCTATGCCTCTTTTCGTGAGACCCTGCACGTGTTGGTGTCTTGCGTGAGCTGAGCTCCTTCAGGTTCGCCACACCAGAAGCTATGTGTTATTCTTTAAAAAAATCAGAGAGATGGAAAATTAGCACACGCTTCTTCTGTTTCCCATCAATCCATTACAGTGCATGACCTTAATCAGTCCATTATATTGCTCCCCATCAGTTCCATCCGTATTTATCTGTCTCTACTAATTCAAATTACATGTAATTTATTCCCTCAACTTTTTTCATGCAATTCATTAAATTCTACAGCAGCCAAGGATGGAGCATCGCACCGACAACTGTGACTGCAATGAGGCCAAGATGCCGATGTTGGCGCCGGCGCCGGAGACCGTGACCAGAACTAGGGGCGAGACACCAGCAAAGGTTTGGAGTATACAGTCGTGGAGGATTTCAGAGATTTCGTCATTTTCCAGGGCTAAAGCGAGTGGATCGTATGTACTCTTTTTATGACGCATCTCTGACCATGCAGATCCTATGCGTCACAGAGATGGCCAAGAAGGAAGAGATTGTCAAGTCAGCGATCAAACTGCAGACAGGTTGTTCATTCAGTTCAGCAATTGTGTGGATATAATTTTCCTTGGAATCATATGCAGCCATCACCTCTCTGTTTAATGTAGTGCTGCTTGTTGATTTTCTGTCATGCTCTATTGGTGGACGTGAGAGTCAAGCTTCTCTTTGAAAAGGAGTATGCATGAAGCACTAGTGCGATGATTTCGCCCAGATCCTCTCTTCATATACCCTGGAGTTGTTTGCCTTCTGCCTTCTCGCTCTTGCAGGAGGTAATGTTTTATACAATCACCATCCAGTAAAAAGATTCATATGTACAAATGAAGGGAAGTTATCAAGTTTAGTCCGCTTAAACGTAATCTATGCCTCGCATCTATTTTGCGCACGATAGTCCCTATTATGGGCATGCCCTGTTCTCTGAAGTTTACCAAAATAGCAAATATTTATTTGAACATTGACAGTGTTTCTTATTTTTTTCTATTAAGATGGTTTGAAAAGTTACAGGGTTTTAAGATTTATCTGTCCTTTCTTGAAAGGTATGCTCAGTTCACTTCTACACATCTGGATGGGAAATTTGATTCTTCCTTACTCGAGCCATACTACCAAAAAAGATGATCGGAAAGGCTCGTTCCAAGCATAAGGTGAAGTTTATTTCTTAATATAATTTGGCCAGTTTGATGTCTGTTTTCTGAAACTCTATCACCGTTGTAGATTATCTCATGAAAATTGCATTCTCTATTGGGCACTGATTCAGATATATTAATATGGGAAAAAGCTCTCATATACAGCTTGAGCTCGGGAGGGTGCGAAGGCTGCTACAGGAAGCATTGGAGGCCCCGCTCAGTAGCATTGATGAGCTGTTGTTGGTGCCGGACCGGGCACGTCTACGAAAGAATGAGACTGGGTGGCTGGTTGTATACGCCAGATTTTTGCGTATTTGCCACAGTGGCTCATTCAAAATAGTCATCCTATGTGGTTTTCATACGACTGTGTACATGCTTTGTGACTTTTTAATCTTATGACGGATATCTTTTCCTTTGTTTTT
>NC_057794.1:10673163-10674990 GCF_018294505.1 Triticum aestivum | reverse complement strand
CATCGCAGGCTAAGCCTACGGGCCGCAGCGGCGGCGGCGGCAATCTTCCTCAGCCGGCGATCGGATCTGGGTGGCGGCGACACACTCCGGCCGATCCAAGGGCGATAGCGCATGCCAGTGGCGACCAGGGTTGTCGTGCTGGTGCCGGCGGCGAAGAGATCACGTTGGCGGCTAGGGTGTCCGATCTGGATCCCTTTCGGATCTGGATGTGGCTCCTCGAGCTGTTATGCGCATCCTTTGTTCCGGCGCGGCAAGCGGCCTCTGGACTAAGCACGCGACACGAGGACGTCGGGGGCTCCGGCCCTTGGCTTGGAGGTGGTGGCCATCTTCTTCGCCGGAGATGGTCGGCTAGATGGTTGTGGATTCTCGCATCCAGTCCCGGCATACAGTGGGGAGACGGGGCCGCCGGTGAAAACCGTGCTATGACTCGGGTCATGGCGGACGATGGCGGCGTTTTCGCGTCGTTATCTTGTTGAAGACATCGCCTTTGCAGGTTATGTCGACTTGCTTGCGCTGCTCTGGGTGAAAACCTTGATCCGGAGTTTCCGGATCGGACGATGGTGGTGCTTTTGGGGCGTCGTTTTTCCTCATGGGGGCATCGTTTTTTTGAGCAGCGGCTGGATGCAGGACCAGAGGACGGATTCTTTGGTGGAGCGGTGCGACATCTCACTCATTGATGGCTGCAGGTCTCGGCGGCATGGCGCTGTGGTGACTCTGCGCCAATGCGCGGAGATGGACTCGCGCAGGAGGGTGACGCGATCTGGCGTCGTGGTGGCGTAGACGGCAGCTAGACCGGGCAAGGTAGATGCAGCAGTACAGCTCTGAAGATGGATTGGTGGCAGGTGGCTGCGGCGGCCTCAGACCCGGCAGACGTCCTGGTTGAGGAATGCGCCTGACTGGTAGGTGACCCATACCCGGCAATGATGGGACCTCAGGTCTTAGATGTTAGGTTTGGCTGTGAGGTCTGTTTGGTACTAGGCCCAGACTATCAGTATCCCTTCATCACTTGATAGGAGTAGCGACACTTTTGTTGCCTATACGGTGGCTTCAGTCTTACTGTTGTATAACTTTATAAGGTTTTGTATGAATAATTAATAAAGTCATTGCATGCATTTTCCAGATGCAGAGGCCGGGGGTCCTCCTCCATTTAAAAAAAACATCCAGAATGATAGGAATAGCTCATCACACGAGGAAGAGTATGAAGTGAATCATACCACTGCAAGCTGTACCCCGTGCTTGCACCTCATATTTTTCTATTTCTGCATATCCTATATTGTTGTGGTAGTTATGTCTCCAAGTGTGTCGATCCCTGTTTGCACACATTGCACTAAATGATTTGTAACATTCATTTTAAATTATTTGGGTTTGGTCCTCTTTTTAGTGTTTATTTACTGATGAAGATAGCAGACATTCTCTTGTTTTTAAATACATAGAGCAGAGAATGACAGAAAGATCCCACTGGGAGAGACATGTTGGACAAAGAAAAGAGTAAGAGAGAGATGAGATGAGATTCTTTAATTTACGGTGTTGTTGCTACTACTATTCGCTTTTGCTGGTATGCGCCAATGCTATTTTAATGGGCGCTGATCTGCGCTGGCGCCGGTCGCATCCGCGCCGTACGATGCAAGGCATCTCGTCCGCCAGATCAGCTTACCCACTTCGTTTCCCACCCATTGTTCCGAGCGAGTAGGAGACAAATTCTCCTTGCCCCATCAAATCGACCCGTCCACCACGACCACCTGCCCTGCCCACCACGCAGGTCACTGCCCCCGCCGCGGGTCGGAGTTCGCCGTCGCCGCGTCTCCACTCTCCCCCCCCCCCCTCGTC
>NC_057794.1:10671377-10672868 GCF_018294505.1 Triticum aestivum | reverse complement strand
CTTCCCCCCTAATCCTTTGCATGCTTCTACTGCAGCGCCAGCCAGCTCGCCGGTGGCAGCCCAATGACGCCCCCACGGTCGCAACTCTGAATGTGGTGCCCAAAAAGACAGAACATGGTGGAAGCAAAAATAATAATAGGATCCAGCAAAAACAGAACATGATGGAAGCAAAAAAGTAGACTCAGCTGGGGATTCAGTGGTCAATTGTAGCAAAAAAGTAGACTAGTTCCAGCAGAAAAAACAATGATTGTAGCAAAATTAAGCACCGGTTCCAGCAGAAAACAAACTCAAACTGAGAGATTCAGTGGTTGATCGTAGCAAAAAAGTAGACTAATTCCAGCAAAAAAACAATGATTGTAGCAAAATTAAGCAATTTAGAACCGCAGGATCTCCTTCCTTCTTCCCCTTGTCTTCTTCCCTGGGAAGCAGGCCCATAGCGCCGCCATGGACCAGCGACGCGCCCGGCCTAGAAGCACCGCCTGGCACGTCTCGCTGGTCGCCGCCGGTGGCTTCCCTCACCGCTGGGCGGCAAGGGTCACCGCCATCATCTCATGTGTTTCTCGTCGGCTCCGCGTGTGCAGCAGCAAGTCCCCGTAGTTGCAGCTCCCCGTGATGATGGTCGCAGCTCCGATGACGGCGGACGCAGCTCCGGTGTGCGATGGTTGCAGGTCACAACACCTCTGATGATGAGCTCGCAAGAAACTATACTCTCCATCGGGGTGTCGGTAGCAGCAAAAATAATGAACGGTTGTAGCAAAAAAAGGTAACGGTTCCAGAAAATTAAAAGCTCACCAGCGCCGCCCGTCGTCACCATTGTAGCAAAAATGTTAACCGATTGTAGCTTCTGTGACTGTCGGTTGCAGCAAAAAAATGACATAGTTGTAGGAAGAAAACAATTGACGTCGGCCGGTCGCTGCATATGGTGGTAGCAAACCATGTCGCTGGTGGTAGCAAAACAAAACACTAGTTCCAGCAAAAAAAGAATCAGCGACAAATACAGTACACCAGTAGAAAAAGGGTCAAACGTGAAGCACATTAGTGCCGGTTTGTATTTGAGCCGGCACTAATGTATACATTAGTGCCGGTTCCAACGGCTAGCCGGGCTGCTTTCATTAGTACCGGTTCATGGCGAACCTTTAGCACCGGTTCGTGCCACGAACCGGTACTAATGAGAGTGGTGGCAGGATGTTGTCAGACTGGGGCCCCTCCAGCCCCTTTAGTGCCGGTTCTTGGCACAAACCGGTACTAAAGGTCGTCCTACATAAACTCTTCGTCCACCCGAGCTCGCTCTGTTCTTTCCCTTTCCCCTCTCCTCTCTGTTCTTCCGCTCTTCCTCTCGAGCTCATCACACATTTTGCCCAAAATTTGTCAAGATTTGAAAGCCCCCATCCATTCAAATGATCACAAAGGTTAGCAACTTTGTCCTTTCATCTCTCATTGCTAGATTAGCTCTTGCAATGCTTTATATAGTGATTAATTTGTGAGTTCAGT
>NC_057794.1:10649185-10670806 GCF_018294505.1 Triticum aestivum | reverse complement strand
TATATGCAATTTGAGGTCAAAAATAACACTTAGTTTGCATATGTAGGTGTGGTTTACTTAGTGCCTTCTAAATCTCCGTCGTAACCACCGTCGATCGCCCGCACCGTCCCGTTGCCGGCACCACCTTGTGGTGAGCCTCTTGTTCATGAAATTTTATATAAAAATTGATGTTTGTGTGATTTGAATATATAGTTACTCGTATAATTATCTTACCCGTACGTTGTTTGTTATACATATAGTGCCATGGTTTTGATATCCGCCCCCGTCAGCCCTCGTCCTTGTTATGATTCGGATGTGGTATATATATTCTCTTTTAAAACTAGTTGCATTTCGTGTTTATGCCAAATTATGCCCATCAAGTTGACATAGATATTTGTATGTAGGAGGTAGTTGAACCGGAAATTCCAACCGACCCTATTGTCGAGCGGTTAAATTTAGTTGAAAGAGAAAACGAGGATTTGAAGGAAAAAATGAAAAGAATTGAGGGGGAGAAGATGGAATTGGAGTTGCATGTTGCCGATGTCGTCGATGATCACAAGATCAAGATGGAGAAAATGCGCTTGAAGATTAGAAAGATTAGAAAATATGCCATCGATAGTGAGGCTTGGTATCATTATGCTGTTGGATCCATTGTTACCTTAGTTGCGATCTTGATCGTATTTGTTGTTGCATTTAAATGCTTTAGCTAGAGAGTTATTTGTTTGTTGCATTTAAGTGTTGTATGAACTTTATGTATGAACTTGTATTAATTTGGTCTATTCGGTGTTGTGTAATGAAGATGAGCCGGCAATGGATGTATGATGACCGATGCTCTCCCCAGTTCGTTGAGGGCGTGCATAATTTTTTGCTTGCGGTTGAGGCAAACAAGCGGGCGGATGGTTTTATGCCTTGTCCATGTGCTCGCTGTAAGAATGGTCACAATTACTCTACGTCAAGAACCATTCACGTCCACCTGTTTAAGTCCGGTTTCATGCCCCACTATAATGTTTGGACCAAGCACGGAGAAAGAGGGGTTATGATGGAAGACAATGAAGAAGAAGAGGACGACGACAGCTATCCTGGCCATGGGTTCCCTGAATACGATGATACAACAATGGGGGAAGAAGCTGAGCCGGTAATGCGGGAAGAAGCTGAGCCGGCAATGCGGGAAGAAGCTGAAGAAGAGGCATCAGATGAGCCCGTTGATGATCTAAGTCGGGCCATTGCCGATGCAAAGAGAAACTGTGCAAGTGATTTGGAGAAGAAGAAGTTGTAGCGCATGTTAGAGGATCACAAAAAATTATTTTACCCGAATTGCGTAGGTGACAAGAAAAAGCTGGGCACCACACTGGAATTGCTGCAATGGAAGGCAGAGAATGGTGTATCTGACAAGGGATTTGGAAAGTTGCTAGTAATGATAAAGGATATGCTTCCAAAGGACAACGAATTGTCCGAGAGTACGTACGAAGCAAAGAAGGTTGTCTGCCCTCTAGGGTTAGAGGTGCAGAAGATACATGCATGCCCTAATAATTGCATCCTCTACCGTGGTGAGTACGAGGATTTGAACGCTTGCCCGGTATGTGGTGCATTGCGCTATAAGATCAGCCGCGATGACCCTGGTGATGTCGAGGGCGAGCGCCCAAGGAAGAAGATTCCTGCCAAGGTGATGTGGTATGCTCCTATAATACCACGGTTGAAACGTTTGTTCCAAAACAAAGAGGATGCCAAGGCGATGCGATGGCACAGAGAAGACCGTAAGAAAGACGGAAAATTGAGAGTACCCGCTGACGGGTCGCAGTGGAGAAAAATCGAAAGAAAGTACATGAAGGAGTTTGTAGATGACGCAATGAGCGTATGGTTTGGTCTAAGCGCAGATGCCATTAATCCTTTTGGGGAGCAGAGCAGCAACCATAGCACCTGGCCTGTGACTCTATGTTTGTATAACGTTCCTCCTTGGTTGTGCATGAAGCGGAAGTTCATTATGATGCCAGTGCTCATCCAAGGCCCTAAGAAACCCCGCAACGACATTGATGTGTACCTAAGGCCATTAGTTGAAGAACTCTTACAACTGTGGAATGGAACAGGTGTACGTGCGTGAGATGAGCACATGGGGGAAGAATTTGACCTAAAGGCGTTGTTGTTTGTGACCATCAATGATTGGCCTGCTCTCAGTAACTTTCAGGACAGACAAACAAGGGATACCGCGCATGCACGCACTGTTTGGACAATACCGACAGTATATATTTGGCTAATTATAAGAAGAATGTGTACCTGGGACATCGTCGATTTCTTCCGAGCAGGCATCCCGTAAGAAAGAAAGGCAAGCATTTCAAAGGTAAGGCGGATCACCGGACGAAGCCTCGCCACCGTACTAGTGCTGATGTACATGATATGGTCAAGGATTTGAAGGTGGTCTTTGGAAAGGGTTGAAGGAAATATGCCCTAGAGGCAATAATAAAGTTATTATTTATTTCCTTATATCATGATAAATGTTTATTATTCATGCTAGAATTGTATTAACCGGAAACATAATACATGTGTGAATACATAGACAAACAGAGTGTCACTAGTATGCCTCTACTAGACTAGCTCGTTAATCAAAGATGGTTATGTTTCCTAACCATGAACAAAGAGTTGTTATTTGATTAACGAGGTCACATCATTAGTTGAATGATCTGATTGACATGACCCATTCCATTAGCTTAGCACCCGATCGTTTAGTATGTTGCTATTGCTTTCTTCATGACTTATACATGTTCCTATAACTATGAGATTATGCAACTCCCGTTTACCGGAGGAACACTTTGGGTACTACCAAACGTCACAACGTAACTAGGTGATTATAAAGGAGTACTACAGGTGTCTCCAATGGTAGATGTTGGGTTGGCGTATTTCGAGATTAGGGTTTGTCACTCCGATTGTCGGAGAGGTATCTCTGGGCCCTCTCGGTAATACACATCACATAAGCCTTGCAAGCACTGCAACTAATATGTTAGTTGTGAGATGATGTATTACGGAACGAGTAAAGAGACTTGCCGGTAACGAGATTGAACTAGGTATTGGATATCGACGATCGAATCTCGGGCAAGTAACATACCGATGACAAAGGGAACAACGTATGTTGTTATGCGGTCTGACCGATAAAGATCTTTGTAGAATATGTAGGAGCCAATATGGGCATCCAGGTCCCGCTATTGGTTATTGACCGGAGACGTGTCTCGGTCATGTCTACATTGTTCTCGAACCGTAGGGTCCGCACGCTTAACGTTACGATGACAGTTATTATGAGTTTGTGCATTTTGATGTACCGAAGGTTGTTCGGAGTCCCGGATGAGATCACGGACATGACGAGGAGTCTCGAAATGGTCGAGACGTAAAGATTGATATATTGGAAGCCTATGTTTGGACATAGGAAGTGTTCCGGGTGAAATCGGGATTTTACCGGAATACCGGGAGGGTTACCGGAACCCCCCGGGAGACTAATGGGCCTATTGGGCCTTAGTGGAAAAGAGAAAAGGGGCAGCCCATAGCTGGCCAGCGCCCCCCCCTTCCCCAAGTCCTAGTAGGACTAGGAGAAGGGGCCGGCCCCCCTCTCTCTCCTTTCCCCCTGAGAGTCCTAATTGGAATAGGATTGGAGGGGGGAGTCCTACTCCCGGTAGGAGTAGGACTCCCCCTGCGCCTCCCTCTCTCTGGCTGGCCGGCCCCCTCCTCCAACCTTTATATACGGGGGCGGGGGACACCCCAAGACACACAAGTTGATCCTTGAGATCGTTCCTTAGCCGTGTGCGGTGCCCCCTGCCACCAAATTCCACCTCGATCATATCGTTGTAGTGCTTAGGCGAAGCCCTGCGTCGGTAGTACATCAAGATCGTCACCACGCCGTCGTGCTGACGGAACTCTTCCTCGATGCTTTGCTGGATCGGAGCCCGAGGATCGTCATCGAGTTGTACGTGTGCTAAGAACTCGGAGGTGCCGGAGTAACGGTGCTTGGATCGGTCGGATCGGGAAGAAGACGTACGACTACTTCCTCTATGTTGTGTGATCGCTTCCGCAGTCGGTCTGCGTTGGTACGTAGACAACACTCTCCCCTCTCGTTGCTGTGCATCACCATGATCTTGCGTGTGCGTAGGAAAATTTTCGAAATTACTGCGTTCCCCAACAGTGGTATCGGAGCCTAGGTTTTATGGTTTGATGTTATTTGCACGAGTAGAACACAAGTGAGTTGTGGGTGATACAAGTCATACTGCCTACCAGCATGTCATACTTTGGTTCGGCGGTATTGTTGGGTGAGATGATCCGGACTAACATTACGCGTACTCTTACGCGAGACCGGTTCCCTCGACGTGCTTTGCACATAGATGGCTTGCGGAAGACTGTCTCTCCAACTTTAGTTGAACCAAGTGTGACTACGCCCGGTCCTTGAGAAGGTTAAAACGGAGTCTATTTGACGAACTATCGTTGTGGTTTTGATGCGTAGGTGAGATGAGTTCTTACTTAAGCCCGTAGCAGCCACGTAAAACTTACAACAGCAAAGTAGAGGACGTCTAACTTGTTTTTGCAGGGCATGTTGTGATGTGATATGGTCAAGGCATGATGCTGATTTTATTGTATGAGATGATCATGTTTTGTAACCAAGTTATCGGCAACTGGCAGGAGCCATATGGTTGTCGCTTTATTGTATGCAATGCAATCGCGATGTAATGCTTTACTTTATTACTAAGCGGTAGTGATAGTCGTGGAAGCATAAGATTGGCGAGACGACAACGATGCTACGATGGAGATCAAGGTGTCGCGCCGGTGACGATGGTGATCATGACGGTGCTTCGGAGATAGAGATCACAAGCACAAGATGATGATGGCCATATCATATCACTTATATTGATTGCATGTGATGTTTATCCTTTTATGCATCTTATCTTGCTTTGATTGACGGTAGCATTATAAGATGATCTCTCACTAAATTATCAAGAAGTGTTCTCCCTGAGTATGCACCGTTGCCAAAGTTCTTCGTGCCCAGACACCACGTGATGATCGGGTGTGATAAGCTCTACGTTCAAATACAACGGGTGCAAAACAGTTGCACACGCAGAATACTCAGGTTATACTTGACGAGCCAAGCATATACAGATATGGCCTCGGAACACGGAGACCGAAAGGTCGAGCGTGAATCATATAGTAGATATGATCAACATAACGATGTTCACCATTGAAAACTACTCCATCTCACGTGATGATCGGTTATGGTTTAGTTGATTTGGATCACGTGATCACTTAGAGGATTAGAGGGATGTCTATCTAAGTGGGAGTTCTTAAGTAATATGATTAAATTGAACTTAAATTTATCATGAACTTAGTCCTGGTAGTATTTTGCAAATCATGTTGTAGATCAATAGCTCGCGTTGTTGCTTCCCTGTGTTTATTTTGATATGTTCCTAGAGAAAATTGTGTTGAAAGATGTTAGTAGCAATGATGCGGATTAGATCCGTGATCTGAGGTTTATCCTCATTGCTGCACAGAAGAATTATGTCCTTGATGCACCGCTAGGTGACAGACCTATTGCAGGAGCAGATGCATACGTTATGAACGTTTGGCTAGCTCAATATGATGACTACTTGATAGTTTAGTGCACCATGCTTAATGGCTTAGAATCGGGACTTCAAAGACGTTTTGAACGTCATGGACCATATGAGATGTTCCAAGAGTTGAAGATAATATTTCAAGCAAACACCCGAGTTGAGAGATATGAAGTCTCCAACAAGTTCTATAGCTAAAAGATGGAGGACAATCGCTCAACTAGTGAGCATGTGCCCAGATTGTCTGAGTACTACAATCACTTGAATCAAGTGGGAGTTAATCTTCCAGATAAGATAGTGATTGACAGAATTCTCTAGTCACCATCACCAAGTTAGTAGAACTTCATGATGAACTATGATATGTAAGGGATAACGGAAACTACTCCCAAGCTCTTCGTGATGCTGAAATCAACGAAGGTAGAAATCAAGAAAAACATCAAGTGTTGATGGTTGACAAGACCACTAGTTTCAAGAAAAGGGCAAAGGGAAGAAGGGGAACTTCAAAGAAGAACGACAAGCAAGTTGCTGCTCAAGTGAAGAAGCCCAAGTCTGATCCTAAGCCTGAGACTAAGTGCTTCTACTGCAAAGGGACTGGTCACTGGAAACGGAACTACCCCAAGTGATTGGCGGATAAGAAGGATGGCAAAGTGAACATAAGTATATTTGATATACATGTTATTGATGTGTACTTTACTAGTGTTTATAGCAACCCCTCAGTATTTGATGCTAGTTCAGTTGCTAAGATTAGTAACTCGAAACGGGAGTTGCAGAATAAATAGAGACTAGTTAAGGGTGAAGTGACGATGTGTGTTGGAAGTAGTTCCAAGATTGATATGATCATCATCGCACACTCCCCTATACTTTCGGGATTAGTGTTGAACTTAAATAAGTGTTATTTGGTTTTTGCGTTGAGCGTGAATATGATTTGATCATGTTTATTGCAATACGGTTATTCATTAAAGACAGAGAATAATTGTTGTTCTGTTTACATGAATAAAACCTTCGATGGTCATACACCCAATGAAACAAGTTCGCTGGATCTCGATCATGGTGATACACATAATCATAATATTGAAACCAAAAGATGCAAAGTTAATAATGATAGTGCAACTTATTTGTAGCACTGCCGTTTAGGTCATATTGGTGTAAAGCGCATGAAGAAACTCCATGCTGATGGGATTTTGGAATCACTTGATTATGAATCACTTGATGCTTGCGAACCGTGCCTTTTGGGCAAGATGACTAAAACGCCGTTCTTCGGAACAATGGAGCGAGCAACAGATTTGTTGGAAATCATACATACTGATGTATGTGGTCCGATGAATATTGAGGCTCGCGACAGGTATCATTATTTTCTGATCTTCACAGATGATTTGAGCAGATATGAGTATATCTACTTGATGAAACATAAGTCTGAAACATTTGAAAAGTTCAAAGAATTTCAGAGTGAAGTGGAAAATCATCGTGACAAGAAAATAAAAGTTTCTACGATATGATCGTAGAGGTAAATTATTTGAGTTACGAGTTTGGTCTTCAATTAAAACAATGTGGAATAGTTTCACAAAATCATGCCACATGGAACACCACAGCATAATGGTGTGTCCTAACGTCATAACCGTACTTTATTGGATATAGTGCAATCTATGATGTATCTTACCGATCTACCACTATCGTTTTGGGGTTATGCATTAGAGACAGCTGCATTCACGTTAAATAGGGCACCATCTAAATCCGTTGAGACGACACCGTGTGAACTATGGTTTGGCAAGAAACCTAAGCTGTCGTTTCTTAAAATTTGGGGTTGCGATGCTTATATGAAAAAGTTTCATCCTGATAAGCTCAAACTCAAATCGGAGAAGTGCGTCTTCATAGGATATCCAAAAGAAACTATTGGATACACCTTCTATCACAGATCCGAAGGCAAGACTTTTGTTGCTAAAATTCGGAAACTTTCTGGAGAAGGAGTTTCTCTCGAAAGAAGTGAGTGGGAGGAAAGTAGAACTTGACGAGGTAACTGTACCTGCTCCCTTATTGGAAAGTAGTACATCACAGAAAACTGTTTCTGTGACACCTACAACAATTATTGAGGAAGCTAATGATGATGATCATGTAACTTCAGATCAAGTTACTACCGAACCTTGTAGGTAAACCAGAGTAAGATCCACGCCAGAGTGGTACGGTAATCCTTCTCTGGAAGTCATGCTACTAGATCATGATGAACCTACGAACTATGAGGAAGCGATGATGAGCCCAGATTCCGCGAAATGGTTTGAGGCCATGAAATCTGAGATATGGTCCATGTATGAGAACAAAGTATGGACTTTGATGGATTTGCCCGATGATCGGCAAGCCATAGAAAATAAATGGATCTTCAAGAGGAAGACGGACGCTGATAGTAGTGTTACTATCTGCAAAGCTAGAATTGTCGCAAAAGTTTTCGACAAGTTCAAGGTGTTGACTACGATGAGTTTTTCTCACTCGTATCTATGCTTAAGTCTGTCCGAATCATGTTAGCAATTGCCGCATTTTATGAAATCTGGCAAATGGATAAACAAAACTGCATTCCTTAATGGATTTATTAAAGAAGAGTTGTATGTGATGCAACTAGAAGGTTTTGTCAAACCAAAAAGGTGCTAACAGAATGTGCAAGCACCAGCGATCCATCTGTGGACTGGTGCAAGCATCTCGGAGTTGGAATATGCGCTTTGATAAGTTGATCAAAGCATATAGTTTTATACAGACTTGCGGTGAAGCCTGTATTTACAAGAAAGTGAGTGGGAGCACTAAAGCATTTCTGATAAGTATATGTGAATGACATATTGTTGATCGGAAATAATGTAGAATTATTCTGTAAAGCATAAAGGAGTGTTTGAAAGGAGTTTTTCAAAGAAAGACTTCGGTGAAGCTTCTTACATATTGAGCTTCAAGATCTATAGAGATAGATCAAGACGCTTGATAAGTTCTTTCAATGAGTACATACCTTGACAAAGATTTTGAAGTAGTTCAAAATGGAGCAGTCAAAGAAAGAGTTCTTGCCTATATTATAAGGTGTGAAGTTGAGTAAGACTCAAAGCCCGACCACGGCAGAAGATAGAAAGAGAATGAAAAGTCATTCCCTATGCCTTGGCCATAGGTTCTATAAAGTATGTCATGCTGTATACCAGATCTATTGTATACCCTGCACTGATTTGGCAAGGGAGTACAATAATGATCTAGGAGTAGATCACTGGACAACGGTTAGAATTATCCTTAGTGAAATAAGGATATGTTTCTCAATTATGGACGTGATAAAAAGGTTCGTCGTAAAGAGTTACGCCGATGCAAGTTTTGACACTAATCTAGATGACTCTAAGTCTCGGTCTAGATACATATTGAAAGTGGGAGCAATTATCTAGAGTAGCTCCGTGCAGAGCATTATAGACAAAGAATTTTGCAAAATACTTACGGATCTGAATGTGACAGACCCGTTGACTAAAATTATCTCACAAGCAAAACATGATCACACCTTAGTACTCTTTGGGTATTAATCACATAGAGATGTGAACTAGATTACTGACTCTAGTAAACCCTTTGAGTGTTGGTCACATAACGATGTGAACTATGGGTGTTAATCACATGGTGATGTGAACTATTGCTGCTAAATCACATGGCGATGTGAAACTAGATTATTGACTCTAGTGCAAGTGGGAGACTGAAGGAAATATGCCCTAGAGGCAATAATAAAGTTATTATTTATTTCCTTATATCATGATAAATGTTTATTATTCATGCTAGAATTGTATTAACCGGAAACATAATACATGTGTGAATACATAGACAAACAGAGTGTCACTAGTATGCCTCTACTAGACTAGCTCGTTAATCAAAGATGGTTATGTTTCCTAACCATGAACAAAGAGTTGTTATTTGATTAACGAGGTCACATCATTAGTTGAATGATCTGATTGACATGACCCATTCCATTAGCTTAGCACCCGATCGTTTAGTATGTTGCTATTGCTTTCTTCATGACTTATACATGTTCCTATAACTATGAGATTATGCAACTCCCGTTTACCGGAGGAACACTTTGGGTACTACCAAACGTCACAACGTAACTGGGTGATTATAAAGGAGTACTACAGGTGTCTCCAATGGTAGATGTTGGGTTGGCGTATTTCGAGATTAGGGTTTGTCACTCCGATTGTCGAAGAGGTATCTCTAGGCCCTCTCGGTAATACACATCACATAAGCCTTGCAAGCACTGCAACTAATATGTTAGTTGTGAGATGATGTATTACGGAACGAGTAAAGAGACTTGCCGGTAACGAGATTGAACTAGGTATTGGATACCGACGATCGAATCTCGGGCAAGTAACATACCGATGACAAAGGGAACAACGTATGTTGTTATGCGGTCTGACCGATAAAGATCTTCGTAGAATATGTAGGAGCCAATATGGGCATCCAGGTCCCGCTATTGGTTATTGACCGGAGACGTGTCTCGGTCATGTCTACATTGTTCTCGAACCGTAGGGTCCGCACGCTTAACGTTACGATGACAGTTATTATGAGTTTATGCATTTTGATGTACCGAAGGTTTTTCGGAGTCCCGGATGAGATCACGGACATGACGAGGAGTCTCGAAATGGTCGAGACGTAAAGATTGATATACTGGAAGCCTATGTTTGGACATAGGAAGTGTTCCGGGTGAAATCGGGATTTTACCGGAATACCGGGAGGGTTACCGGAACCCCCCGGGAGACTAATGGGCCTATTGGGCCTTAGTGGAAAAGAGAAAAGGGGCAGCCCATAGCTGGCCGGCGCCCCCCCCCTTCCCCAAGTCCTAGTAGGACTAGGAGAAGGGGCCGGCCCCCCCTCTCTCTCCTTTCCCCCTGAGAGTCCTAATTGGAATAGGATTGGAGGGGGGAGTCCTACTCCCGGTAGGAGTAGGACTCCCCCTGCGCCTCCCTCTCTCTGGCCGGCCGGCCCCTCCTCCAACCTTTATATACGGGGGCAGGGGACACCCCAAGACACACAAGTTGATCCTTGAGATCGTTCCTTAGCCGTGTGCGGTGCCCCCTGCCACCAAATTCCACCTCGATCATACCGTTGTAGTGGTTAGGCGAAGCCCTGCGTCGGTAGTACATCAAGATCGTAACCACGCCGTCGTGCTGATGGAACTCTTCCTCGACGCTTTGCTGGATCGGAGCCCGAGGATCGTCATCGAGCTGTACGTGTGCTAAGAACTCGGAGGTGCCGGAGTAACGGTGCTTGGATCGGTCGGATCGAGAAGAAGACGTACGACTACTTCCTCTACGTTGTGTGATCGCTTCCGCAGTCGGTCTGCGTTGGTGCGTAGACAACACTCTCCCCTCTCGTTGTTGTGCATCACCATGATCTTGCGTGTGCGTAGGAAAATTTTCGAAATTACTGCGTTCCCCAACAAGGGTCCTGGTGAACAACCTGTTCCGAATGACACTGATGGACGCCCACCCATGTGGAAGAAGAAATCTATATTTTGGGACTTGCCCTATTGGAAAGACCTAGAGGTCCGCTCCGCAATCAACGTGATGCACGTGACGAAGAATCTTTGTGTGACCCTGCTTGGCTTCTTGGGCGTGTATGGGAAGACAAAAGATACACCTGAGGCACGAGAGGACCAGCAACGTATGCACGGAAAAGACGGCATACATCAGGGTCATGCAAGCTACGCTCTTACCAAAGAAGAGAAGGAAATCTTCTTTGAATGCCTGCTCAGTATTAAGGTACCGTCTGGCTTCTCGTCGAATATAAAGGGAATAATAAACATGGCAGAGAAAAAATTCCAGAACCTAAAGTCTCATGACTGCCATGTGATTATGACGCAACTACTTCCGGTTGCATTGAGGGGGCTTCTACCGGAAAACGTTCGATTAGCCATTGTGAAGCTATATGCATTTCTCAATGCAATCTCTCAGAAGGTAATCGATCCAGAAATCATACCAAGGTTAGAGAATGATTTGGTGCAATGTCTTGTCAGTTTCGAGTTGGTGTTCCCACCATCCTTCTTCAACATCATGACGCACGTCCTAGTTCACCTATGCGAAGAGATTAACATTTTGGGTCCTGTATTTCTACACAATATGTTCCCCTTTGAGAGGTTCATGGGAGTCTTAAAGAAATATGTTCATAACCGTGCTAGGCCAGAAGGAAGCATCTCCAAGGGCCGTCAAAATGAGGAGGTCATTGAGTTTTGTATTGACTTTATTCCTGACCTTAAGCCAATTGGTGTTCCTGAATCGCGGCATAAGGGCAGACTGGATGGAAAAGGCACGCTAGGAGGGGAACAAATAATATGTATGGACGGACATTCTCTCACTGAAGCACACTACACAGTTCTACAGAATTCCACCTTGGTGGCTCTGTATATGGATGAACACAAGAATTTGCTACGCTCCAAACACCCGGAGCGGTCTGATGACTGGATTACACGTGAACAAACCAGGAGTTTCGCCAGCTGGTTGCAGACACGTACCATGCATGACACCTCTATTGAAGATGACATGTACTTGTTGTCCCAGTTACCATCTTCGAATATAATGAATTTCAAAGGGTACAAGATAAATGGTAATACATTTTACACGATTGCCCAAGATAAGAAGAGCACCAACCAAAACAGTGGTGTCCGCTTTGATGCAGAAACCAAGACGGGAAAGGAAATATATTATGGTTATATACAGGACATATGGGAACTTGACTATCGATGTGGTTTGAAGGTCCCTTTGTTTCGGTGCAAATGGGTCAATATGACACGAGGCGGGGTAACGGAAGACCCGCAGTACGGAATGACAACAGTGGATCTCAACAATCTTGCGTATGCAGACGAACCATTCGTCCTAGCCAATGATGTGGCACAGGTTTTCTATGTGAAGGACATGTCTACCAAGCCAAGAAAAAAAAGATAAGGAAGCGAATGCATCGTACGATGAGCCAAAGCGGCACATAGTTCTTTCTGGGAAGAGAAACATCGTGGGAGTGGATGACAAGACAGACAAGTCAGAAGATTATGAAAAGTTTGATGAAATTGCTCTATTCACAGTGAATATTGACCCGAGCATCCCGTTAAATGATGAAGATTTTCCATGGTTACGGCGCAAAGGGACACACGCGAAGAAAAAGTTTCACATCCAAAGATCTGGGATGTGATCGGCTTCACTATCATCACTTTCTTCTGTGTTTCACACCCAGAAGGGAATCTCTGTAATATTTAGGGTAGTTAATTATGTGTTTTGGCATTTGAAACGCGAAGAAATTTTATGTGCCGCTTTGGCTAAGAAGATTGCGGACAAGTTCGTTCGTCAGTGTGCAGTTCTTGTGAAGGACCAACTCCCGATCTCCCTTCAAGAATGGAGAAAGCCAGCAAAGCCACATCCAGATCTTACTTTTGTCGACGACAGACAAAAAAGTCTGCTTTGGGATACTCTCATGGAACATTTCACCCTACCAGATCATTTCATAGAAGCAGATATGCAGAAAGTCAAGGACTCTGGTCTTAGGAAGATGGCGGTTGCATTCAAGAACCACAAGAATCGTGAATGGGACAAGTACGTCAAGGGAGGAAGGAAGACTCCAGTATTCGAGGGAACACTAGAGAATCAAAATGCTCATTGGAACGATTTCGTGAAATTCAAGGATTCAGAATTATCTAAGGAACGGTCAAGAATAAACAAGGCCAATGCCGCAAAAAAGGATAAGTTCCATAAGCTGAGGCCAGGTGGCTATGCGGTGGGAATGCCTAAGTGGGATAAGTCTGAGAAAGAGATGCTGGATGCAAGTGTCACTCCAGAAACATTGAGCTGGCCCCCCAGGTGCAGGACTTGGTTCTATGCGCATGGGGGGGAGGTGGACCCGAAGACAGGCAAAGTTTCCAAGAAGGCAAGTCTGGACGGAGCCGAAGATAAGCTACTTGTTGCAATAGAAGAGGCTCGGTCCGGGTTGTTCGAGCCCAACAGAGAGAACGACGAGCTTACGCGTGCCCTGGGAAATCCTGAACACCCGGGAAGAACACGAGGCATGGGCGCTATTCTGTGGTATGAGGGGTTTTCTGACTGGAACGCCGACTACAGAACCCGTGCGAGAAAAAAGATTGCGGAGGAGAAGAAGAGGAAGATGGAGGAGGAGCAGAGGAAGCTTGACTATGAACGCCTTCAAGGCCTAGAATCAACGCACGCGAACTTGGCAATCAAATTCCAGCGGCAGCAGGAGCAGATCGACTCACTTAGCCAACAAAGGGGGTCTTAGCAGCTAGCGGATGATCCAGCATTGGATACCACCGCCCCATCCATGCCGAGAAGCAGCGTGGGTTCCGCCCCATTTAACGCAATGCTGGATAGATACCCCGTGGCTGATATCACGGAGAACACTAACTGCGAGCTACACTTCAAAATTAAGAACATATCCTTGAAGGTGGCGGACGTTGTTGCTTATACAAATTCCCCCGATGCAACCTTCCATTGCAACCCGATTCCAGCAGGCTATGCTCGTGTCGTGGTTGATGAGGTGGTGGACCAATATTCGGGGCTAGAGCTTGACATTCCTGGAGGTGACGAGGAGCACACACTCGGAGATGCCAAACATCGTATCATTCTATGGAGAAAAGATTGCATCATCTTTCGAAGGCCACCGACAGCGCGTCACCCGACTCCTCGTCGAAGTCCGCCACCGAGTCAGCAGACTCCCGCTCCTCCAAGTCCACCAACGCGTGAGGCCACTCCTCCTCCTCCAAGTCTGGCAAAGTGTCAGGCCACTCCTCCTCCAAGTCCGACACAGCGTCAGACGTCCACTCCTCCTCCAAGTCCGGCACAACCTCAGACCACTGCAAGTCCGGCACAGCTTCGTGCCACTCCTCCTCGTCCAACTCAGCCCTGTCAGCCGTCTCCGCCGCCTCAGCAATCGCAGAAGAGACACCCCGCAGCTATGGTGCGTAGCGGTACGAGTCGAGGTCATAGTACAGGAAGTACATGCGGAGGCAAGCGATATAAATATGGTCCAAACCTCACTACTCCTCTTCCTGTGAGGGCTTACGACAGGACCAAGGAGCAAACCAATGCCATAGTGCGGGCAGAAGTCGACGCCCATTTTGGACCGAAACCGCCACCGCCGCCAAGGGAGAAAGTGCCTGTGGAAGTAGTTGACCACTTCATTCGTATGGCTCAACCACCAGCTCCTAAGCCTGTTGACACAGACTATGAGCGCCACATCAGGAAGTTACATCGACAACGTCTAGAGAAGGAGGCGAGCTCGAGCTCGAGCAAACAACAAGCAGCTGTCAAAAAATGCGGGAAAACCGTTGCCTAGCTGGGAGAACAGGCGGCGCAATCGATCCCCCCGCTTGTTGTGCCACCAACAACACATGACAGTACGCGCGTCCAATATTATTGTGGCCAAACAGTTTACGTTCCCGAGGTGGGCGATGTGGTAATAACCCAGGAGCATATAATGCAGGCTGAAACTCTCAA
The DNA here is from genome assembly GCF_018294505.1 of Triticum aestivum. Classification (NCBI taxonomy): domain Eukaryota; kingdom Viridiplantae; phylum Streptophyta; class Magnoliopsida; order Poales; family Poaceae; genus Triticum; species Triticum aestivum. Next base: position 10,655,775 of record NC_057794.1, on the reverse strand, counting down.
AATCAATGTTGGACAACTCCTCGAGATCGAGAACATGCCTGTGCTTAAAGGGAAGGGAATAAAACGAAAATATGTCCGGGGCCAACCTTTGGTCGAGCCAGAAGAGGTCAAGAAGCTCCCAACGAGAATGTATGAATTACATGAATGGTACATGGACATTACCTAGAGATCCGATCGAGAGTCCCTCATGGTGCAAGTCAAGAAGGATCATTACTACTATGAGAAACCTATGACCATTGAGTATTCTGAACTGTTTCAGTTATACAATTAAGACGCACTCGACAAATCTATCGTCAGTTGCTATTGTCTGTAAGTGATTTCTTTCTGTAATTTAAGTCTCAAGCTAGCTGTAGTGATCCTTTTGATCAATCATTACTTGTAATTATCCTCACTATATTCTTTTCTGTGGTATTATGCAGGATGAAGATGTATGAAATGAGAAAAAGTGGACGCTATGGCATTGGGTTCATTGACTCAAACACCGTTAATGAATACACATGGAAAATAAACAAGCATTATGAAAAGCAGGTAGAGGACAGCATGCTAGAGTTCTTGAGACGCCTCAAATACAGTGAAGATATACTACTTCCTTACAACTTCTAGTGAGTCACACTTTCTTGTACTACAAATTCTTTGTTTTTGCCTACTAGCTAGCTACATGTTTTTGCTTACATATGCCCGCTTAATTAAGACATGTAAACGTGTGTGCATGCATATTTCAGTGGATCTTGTGTATCATTAAAGTTGACGCCGGAACAGTTCAAATACTGGACTCGCTACTCAAAGCAAATAGTGATTATAACATCTTGTTTGGGATAGTCAACAGGTAATTTCAATCATTATTAACTATATATCTCGGCCTATTTAGTTTGTCATTTCATGATATGAACTATTTAATAACCCCTTTATTCATTTTCTTTATCGGCGGGCAGGGCTTGGGCAAGGTTCATCAACGTCACGGAAGGCGAGTGGAAACGACAGCTGAAATGGTTTCGACCCAAGGTAAGTAATTTAGTACTAGCTAGCTAGCTAGCTACCATATCTTTAAATATCATGCTTGATTAATTATTATCTGATCAAATTAAATTCCATTCTCGTAATAAAGGCCCTGAAGGAGGCGCAGGGGACTGATCTGTGTGCATTCTTCGTTTGCGAGAACATTCACATGGTGGCGTCCGAAAGGAGCAGATCTCAAAGACAGGAATGGGTACGCTTGTCAGAACACTATTCACAATTTTTACACCATTATCGATATCTAGTCACACAACTAATACACATGCATATTGATCTCCTTAACAGTTCAAAGAGGTGCGGGACAAGCTCCTAGAAACGAAGCACGTAGAAGCACTTCAAGAGGAAATAGCGGGATTTTTGCTCGACCAGGTCATAAATCCGAAGGGAGAATACTATTACCCGCTACCGCCGCCATCGACCAGGTCATGAACCACTTCCAATTGTCATCGTGCTCCGAAGGCACCAATTAGGCTAATGCCACTGGCTCCGAAGGCAACATGCATATGTAGGAGAAATTGTATATAGCTATACATGTGTGTATGTGTGAATTAATATGGTGGTTTGTGAGACATTGATGATATATATATATATATATATATATATATATATATATATATATATATATATATATATAGTGTGTTGCCACGGGGCATATATGTTCTTATGATTAAACATCAATTGTGATTAAAAAAATATGTAGAATCCTTGTGTATATGAGTTTGTTTTTGTATTTCTTGTCTTTCCTTCGACCATTTCTTGGGCCTCTCCAGTCCAAGCTTGTTATGCTCATCACCACTGTTGATGGCGCATCCTGCTTAATTCTAATTCCCCTTTCCACCTCCATTCATGCACAGCTCATATTTAACACTATGCATGTCTTAGCGATGCATACATGCAATTTACTCTCTCTCTCTCTCTCTCTCTCTCTCTCTCTCTCATTAGTTCGACTACTTATTCCTGCATGTATTAGAAGTCTAGGACAATTACAATTTCTTCAGGAAGCAACTCTACGAAAGAATGTTAAGTCAAATCTCCAAACGACTTGCATACAGCACACAGTCTACCAAAGATGAGCAACTCTAATTGAGAATTCAAAAGCAAAGTGCATGTTTTCAAATGTAAGTCATGTCGATGCACATACATCCACCCTGAAGTATGAATTTGGAACACTGAAAGAGATAGTACTGGCTACATTCACCATGCCAATCTCAATATCACATTATGTTATCCTCTGCAAGCACATCAAAGCTACACAAAGATATGGCAAAATATTAAACTTCCAACTGAAGAACTTCGCTTTTTTATATATATCTTCTTAGCAATTGCAATGATCTGGCATACCGGTCTAGCTGCTCCTTCCTCATGGTGGAAAAGTCATTTCTCGACACCCTTCAGCTGCTAGAGCACATCATCCACCATTAGTGGCTCCATCTCAAGCAAACACCCTGGTGCGCACAACCTGCAACCAGTCTGTGTCATCGTTTTCAGATACATAAATGCCACCAATTGATTCATCTCGTCAGGATACAACAATATACATCACGAAAAAGTAAATTCTTTCTTCATATAAAACCATCAAGAATCATTGTTTGCAGCTGTAAAAATAGGTCTGATAGTGTTCCATTTTTTACATACCCACACTAGTAGAAAAAGGGTCAAACGTGAAGCACATTAGTGCCGGTTCGTGGCGGCGATCAATAGTACCGGTTCGTGGCGAACCTTTAGTGTCGGTTCGTGGCATGAACCGGTACTAAAGAGGCTGTGTCATCCTGCGGTCAGGCTATGGCCCCACCATCATCATTTAGTGCCGGTTCGTACCACGAACCGGTACTAATGAGCGGTGCCGGTTACGGCAAGCTGTTTTTAGTCCCACCTCGCCAAGAGAGAGGCAATATGAGCGGTTTATAAGCCATGAGTGCACAGACAATGACGAAGAGTTGCAATGCTCACCTACATGTTGATTTGCTTCAAGCCTTGCGGAATAGTATAGATTGCACTGAGCTATGTGCAGTGACTTAGTGCAATCTACACTATTCCGAATGGCTTGAAGCAAATTAACCAGCATTGCACCTCTTTTTTTATTTTTAATAACTTATTTAAACTCCGGACTTCTTTTGTGTTCAGTATGCAGCATTTAAAGCTTGTTATGCCTCAAGGTTGTTGTGGTTTGGAAATTATGGATTTAACAACCATGAATCATAGCTTTTTGTGTAAGTGACTTGGGAAACTCAAGTTTGGCAAACTCTATTGACTAGTAGAAAAACGGTCAAATGTGAAGCACATTATAGTGCCGGTTTGAATTTGAGCCGGCACGAATGTGACCATTAGTGCCGATTCCAACAGCTAGGCGGACTGCTACCATTAGTACCGGTTCGTTGCCAATCTTTAGCACCGGTTCGTGGCACGAACCGATACTAATGTGCATCCCACCAATCAGGAAGAATCACACGGATCGTGTGTTTCTTTCTAGCTCTTGCGAGTCGTTGGATCAAGGGTGTGTTTCTTCCTAGCTCATGTGAGTCGTTGGATCGAAACTATCACAATCACTTTGTGAGCTAGACGACCCTATATATAGCCCATCTCTCGCCTTCGTCCCTGCATAAGTCTTTCAGTTCATCGACTACATACATCTACCAGTTCATCGACTGCATACATCTACTAGTTCATCGACTAAATACAAATCATTCAGATTCGCCATCATACGCCCAACCGTACATTCGATATGCATATATATGCATCACGAGCCACGGTAGGGCTGTATGATGGCGATACCGATTGGTTTGTTCTAGATCCGACATAAAAGGTTTGATACAACTTCTTTTTTGTGACATAAGATCTAACATTGTTGCTTCTAGTAGTTCTCTTGATTCCACTAACGATTCTCTTAGCCAAGTTACACTTGAGCAAGAAAATAGCTTATTGAAGGGAAGAATCAAGGTGTTGGTTTTGAACGAAAGTTCAATGCCAATGGAGTTGAGTGGGAAGAAGATCAATACCCCAAAGACAAAGTTTGTTCCTCAACAAGAGAAGTATCCTACTTCCTTCAAGGGGACACAAGCTCAAGATGATCTTCTACATGTTGATTAGCTTCAAGCCTTGCGGAATAGCATAGATTGCACTGAGCTATGTGCAGTGCAGTCTACACTATTCCGAATGGCTTGAAGCAAATTAACCAACATTGCACCTCTTTTTTTTATTTTTAATAACTTATTTAAACTCCGGACTTCTTTTGTGTTCAGTATGCAGCATTTAAAACTTGTTATGCCTCAAGGTTGTTGTGGTTTGGAAAATATGGATTTGACAACCATGAATCATAGCTTTTTGTGTAAGTGACTTGGGAAACTCAAGTTTGGCAAACTCTATTGACTAGTAGAAAAATGGTCAAATGTGAACTCTGTTACATGGCCACACTTCAATGTTTTTTAAACTTATTTGAACTCCGGACTTCTTTTATGTTCAGTATGCAGCATTTAAAGTGACGTCATCAATATCCAACATGTTCTGACATCATTTGTTGTTTTTCGGTCATTTACCTAGCTAATTGTTTAGAGAGCTAAATGACCGTGAAATTGAAAATCACTACAAAATGAATCCTGAAAATGTTGAAACTTGGCATGGTATCATCATATCACCCGCATAGCATGCGCGAAAGAGTAGAGAGGGTCACGGCAAAAACTGGACGCACTTCGTGTACAAACTGGACCTACTCTTTCCGAGTATCAGGGTTTCGGAGGAGAACTCATCTGTTACATGGCCACTTCAATGTTTTTTAAACTTATTTGAACTCCGGACTTCTTTTGTGTTCAGTATGCAGCATTTAAAGCGACGTCATAAATTTTCAACATGTTCTGACATCATTTGTTGTTTTTCGGTCATTTACCTAATTGTTTAGAGAGCTAAATGACCGTGAAATTGAAAATCACTACAAAATGAATCCTGAAAATGTTGAAACTTGGCATGGTATCATCGTATCACCCGCATAGCATGCGCGAAAGAGTAGAGAGGGTCACGGCAAAAACTGGACGCACTTCGTGTACAAACTGAACAAACTCTTTCCGAGTATCAGGGTTTCGGACTATGCAAAAATAAGTAATGCAGAAAATAAAAGAACTATACAAAAAAATTACTCGAAAATAAATAGAAGAAAATAAATAATGCAGAAAAAAAAACTATATAAAAAACTACTCAAAAATAAATAAATAAAAATAAGTAATGCAGAAAAGAAAAAACTATATAGCAAATTTGTTGGCGCACTGCCCTGTGGGTCTACCAGACCTAAGGTGTGCAAATGCAGGCCTAGAAGGGCCAGCAGACTCACAGGGCAGCGCGCCCTAATTAATTAGGCCTAGAAGCCTGCTATATAGAGGAGTTCGAAGAGGTAGCCGCGGCTTGGTTTATAAACCAGTGCGACTGCCCTTCGCCGGGCGAGGTGGGACTAAATTTTGGGGTGGCAGCGCAAACTCTAAATACAGCAAAAAACAACTAAAAATAAATAAAACAAAATAAATAAAGCAGAAAAGAAAAACTAAATGAAAAAAGCCCACCTACTGGGCCACAACGGCCTGCATACGACTAGAAACCCAACCTGTTGTTGGGCCAGGATGCAGGCCCGCAAGCCCAATAGGCCCCACAGGGCAGAGTAGCAGAGGTAGGCCCAGAAGGCCTGCTTTAGAGAGGAGCTCGAGACAGCAGCGGCAGCGGGGCTTATAAGCAGGTGCGAGTGCCCCTCGGCTAGCGAGGTGGGACTAAACTTTTGTGCACCGCGGGTGGCAGCGCACCCCCTTTAGTACCGGTTCGTGGCTCCAACCGGTACTAAAGGGGGGCCTTTAGTACCGGTTCGTGGCACGAACCGGTACTAAAGGGGTCGTTTCCCGCCGCTTGGCCTGGCGAAAATAGGCCTTTAGTACCGGTTGAAGCCACGAACCGGTACTAAAGGTCAATCCTATATATACATCACTTACGAAAATTCCAGTTTCAACTCCACTTCGTCTCCAACCTCCGCCGCGCGCCGCTCAATCCCGTCGTCGCCGTCCGTCGTCATCGTCGCTGTCCCCGCCGCCGCCCGTCGTCGTCGTCGTCGTCTCGCGCTGCCGCGCGCCCCGAACGCCGCCGCCGTCCGTCGTCATCGCCGCGGCCGTACGTCTCTCTCTCGCTCCCGCACACACATACACACACATATACACACACATACACACACACACCGGCGCCCCCGCCCCGTACACCGGCGCCCCCGCTCGTACGTACGGGGCGGCGGCATATGGGGCCGCACACACACACACACATATACCACACATGCACACACACACGCATACACACACACACATACACACATACGTACACACATATGTATACGTATATATACACACATATGCATACACACACATACACACACACATTTTTTTTTACTTATTTTCTGTTTTTTAGAAAAGTTAATTAGATGATCGAATGTTAGATTAATGTCGAATGTTAGATGAATTAGCTAGCTAGATAGAAAAATTGTCGAACTAGAGAGATTAGAACTAGTTGAATAATTAATATAACTAGTTTATTTTTAATAAGAAAATTTAGGTATATGA
>NC_057794.1:10640108-10649175 GCF_018294505.1 Triticum aestivum | reverse complement strand
AGAGAGAGAGAGAGAGAGAGAGAGAGAGAGAGAGGAGCATACATAATCCTGCAGTGGAGGGCAGTGTCTCGGAACTTCTCTATGACGTGGAGGGAGGGAGCTCCAAATGAGTCAGCTCTCGGCTGCAATGACTTGATGGAGGTACGAGTGGGTGTGGACATGGACCGGGCTAGCTTATATACGTGAACTTGTTAGGTGATTATTACAACTTTTCCTCTCGATACATGCATTACTTATTTTTTTAAAGAGGATCTGCATTGGACGCGTGGTGGCTGGTACGTCACTACCTCACTGAAGATCAGACCCTAGTTCGTTGCTCTATTAATTTTAGTAGACGACTCGCTGCGTCAATTGATGTAGAGACAAACTACATGCTGGAAGTTAAATGGACTGTTTGAAAGATTTTTTCTTCAAGTGTCTGCAAATGATTATGATCATACTGCTCCCTCATTTGCCTTGACGATGATCATTATCCATAACTTTCTTTGCCGACTTACTTTTGATGGCACATATAGTAGACACTCCTTTAGTGAATCATTCCGAAAGGACGACCAAGAAGGTGAAATGACTAAATTGACGCAGAGACCAACTGCAGACCAGAAGGTAAGGAAACTATATATCTCTGACACTGCAGCCAAGAAGTAAAACAATACTACAGACAACACGTCGAACAGATGTTTGTTCTGTAAATAATCTCCAAAGGCCATTAGCATGGATAAGAATATATACGGGAATGGTGTAAATGATTAGATGTGAATGAACAAATGGAAACAAGAATATAAGCCATAAAATAGCCTTTTGGAGGCGGCTTTGGAGGTTGGTTGGCCTGTCGTGCTATTGCAGTGTTCCGAGTTGGGGTTGCCTAAGTGGACCCGTCCTTTTGCGCGTGTCACGACATGGGGCTTTGTTCAAGCTCCCAGGCACGCACTCTTTTGTGCAGCTATGGTTGAGCCAACCATTATTTTGGTCCGGGCAGTGGCCTAACCGCCAGATGCCATGGTCTTCTGCGCCAGTTCCGCACCACATTTCATTGCCGTGATCATTGATAGTACAGATGCCAACGGCGCACAGATGAACAGCAGACAGAAAGTCGATAGTTCCTCATCACAGAATACCTCTGTTCACAGCCACGACCCCACGACCCACCAAGCATAGCAAGGTCCTCTCTGTTTTGCCTCTACACCTCGTTGGGGAGGTAATAGCATCCCAGGTCCTGAACTTGCATGTCAGGTGATGCTTTAGTCCTTGTACTTGAAAAAGCTGATTATTTCATCGCTCAACTTGCAATGGATGTGCAAATTTAGTCCACAGTCACTCACAGCTCGCCAAGTGGATGCCAAGTGGCCTGGCTGGTCAGCGCGCTGCATTTTTCACATAGCCCCCTGCCTTCTTGCCTTATCAACCCGCAGTACTTCACCTGAGTTAATTTGTCGGCTCAAGGGTATATTCCTTTGGCATATCCTATCCTGTCGGCTCTCTCCTATCCACTCGCCTATCTGCTTCTTCTTCTTCAGCTCGTCTGCTCCAGATCGCCGCCGCCGTCCATCTCGACACCGCCTTGCAGCTCGCGGCCATGGTTTCTTGGAGTGAAGGATCCAGCTCGTCGTTGGAAGGCTACTCTGTGACAAGTGAGGTTAGTTCGTCCACCTCCAGTTAGGGTTAGGGATCCTACTGCTAAGAAATGGTCAATGTTGTGCTGACAAGAATGTGTTGTAGGCTCCTGCTGCTGCCACTATCTTCTGCTCAGAGTGGAGTGGCCTTGCTCCAGATCTCTCAGTTAGATGTGAACACCAATGCGTCTGTGAGAAGTTTGTGTCCTTTGAATCTGTTGACAGTGGTAGAAGGTATCTTGCTTGTGCACGGAAGGTTAGTAGATTTATAGTTATTGGAATGTGTCATGTCACTTTGATCTGTATAAGAGTGCAGCAATATAGTTAACAGAAGAAATCTGTAGTTAGTTAACTTAATTTTTCATTTGACTGAAGATAATTGCAGCTATATCCAAATTCAGTTGCCTGAAGAAAACTGCAGTATGTTAACTGAACTTTTCAGTTAACATCTTTTTTTATCTAAAGTTGTATTCTTTTCTTATTTGGTAGGAAATTCCTAAATGCAACTTTGTGGAGTGGATTGACCCTGAATGGCCTGCCACTCTGAAGATGAGTTTAGCTAGGGTTTGGGGCATGTATGATGATGAGAACAAGCTAAGGCTCAGGGAAAGTGTAGTTCTTGCTGAAGAAAATTTTAGGGTTCTGAAAGAGAAGGAAAAGATGGAAAATGATCTGAGGTTTTTTAAGCTAGATTTTGCTAAGATGGTGGGTGACAAGGAGCAGGCAATTATTGAATTGGGCAATGCAAGACTTGCTCTTTCTGACCTAAAGGAAGAGCTTGAGAAGAAAAAGATGTCTGATAAATCTACCACTAGCATTCATCAGGTTGTGAGGGCTAAGGCAGAGAAAGAGAGGGATGAGATGAAGAAACAGATGGACAGCATGAAGGAAGAGTTGGACAAAGTGGTGTCACAGAGGGATGAGTTGAAGAAGGAGAAGAAGCAACTAGAGTACATGATTGGTGATCTATTCAGGCACAAGGAGGAGACCAAGAGCAAGATAAGGAGGGTGAAGGAGATCTTAGATGAATTTGAGTAATTCATTCAAGAAGATCTATTAATTAGTTGTATTGAATTTGTTGGTTTAATGCCAGTATTATGTAATGCACTTAATTTGTATGAATGCTTTTAGTTAACTAAATCTGTATGACTGCTTTTATTGTTACTAGTTATCTGAATGTCTCCAGATAAGTGCAATTTTTACAGTGTCAATTAACTTAGTTTGTAGTTAACTGAAGTTCACTTATCTGAAGATTCAGTTAACTGAATGTAAATGATATATCTTTAGTTAAACACAAATTGAGTTTTCTGAAGATTCAGTTAACTGGATGTACATGATATATCTTCAGTTAAACACAAATTGAGTTATCTGAAGATTCAGTTAACTGGATTTAAATGAGAAATCTTCAGTTAAACACAAATTGAATTATCTAAAGATTCAGTTAACTGGATTTAAATGATAAATCTTCAGTTAACCACAAATTCAGTTATCTGAAGAATTTAGTTAACTGAATTTTACTGAGAAATCTTTAGTTAACTACAAATTGAGTTATCTGAAGATCACAACTTAACTGAATTTTAATGAGAAATCATTAGTTAACTACAAATTCAGTTATCTATATCTTCAGTTAACTGTTGCATTGCAAAGCAACATTGCAAAGCAGCAGCAACATTGCAAAGCAGCAGCAGCAGCAACAACAACATTGCAAAGCAACAACAGAATGCCCTACATAACTGTTGCATTCTTTCTTTGCAAAGTTGTAGCTACAGACCACATTATAACAGAGCATTTGTAACAGCAGCAGCACCAGCAAATCAAAGCATGATAACAAGATAGGCATAGCAAAGCAGATTTACTATATAGATAGCATGCAGATGTCCTAAACATTGCAGGATTGTTCAAACAATATAGCAGAAGTGCAACATTACAATTAACTTATGTGCTCTGCATATATAGAGCACACCTAACATAAACTAACCAAAATATCACTAACTTATATGCTGAATTTTCTTGCTAGTCAGCATACCTAACTACTGCATCATCTTCTTGTCCATCATCTTCAGTTCAGTTGTTCAGGTGCTTCAGGCGCTCCGAGCGGCGCACCTCCCCTGCAAATGGCCTTTTCTTCGTCTTCTCCAGCTTCTGTGGTGCCGTTGCCACCTTCTCCTCTTCTGCCTCATCCATCACCTCCTGCTTGACGATGTCTGTCACATCTGGGAGCACCTCCACGTCAATTGGGAGGTCTCTGTCGCCCTCATTGGCGTTGTGGACTGGCGCCATCATCTGGATCTCGTCCTCTTCCTCCTCTTCCTCGTCGTCCTACAGGACAACGACGGACACCTCCTCATCGCCAGACGAGGCATACGACGCAGAGGAGTCAGAATCCCCTCTGTAGCCCGAGTCGTTGTCGGAGTCCACCTTGCAGTACTCCGAGTCGGACGACAGAGAGACGTCGTTGTCGTCGACGTGCACGAGGGGCACCGGCGCAGGCAGGGCCAGAACCACATCGTGGACGCGCTGCATCCTCGACCACATGCGCGTCGGATCCGACTGCGGCTGCTGCATGGTGGCGGACCTATACATCCACCAACGCCAGCGCTGCCTCGGATTGTCGGAGCGCGTCTCCGCCATTGCGAAGCGGAAGATGTTGGCCGGATGCGTACCTGGGCCGTCCACGAGAGCGCGCCTCTTCTCGTCGTCGGTCATCTGCTCGATGAGGCCCCGCGCGTGGTTCCTAAGCATGTCGATGTTGAGGAACCACCGGCCTATCTCCTGGAGCTCCGCGCGCGACCTGGTCGTCTCCTGCCAGCTCGTCGACCATCCTCTGCCATGCAGGGTGGCTGTCCATGGCGTCAGCGGCGGCGTCGAGATGGCCGGCGAGGGTTTTCTTCTTAGGTGGAGTGGGAGGTGGGGCGCGTAGAGCCCGAGGCGTCGTGAAACGGTAGTGGTGAGTGGGGGCGGTGGGTGGTGGGTGGTGGCCTCTTAATAGAGATGGAAGAGCGAACGGCACCGCTCTGACCAGCATGTACAGTTTATCTCACTATAATAAACGTGGCAATTAGTATCTAGCAGATCACTATTACTAGCGCGTTGGCATGGAGCTCAGCCTATCACACACAGGGTCCTGGGCTCGATCCCCAGGACAAACATTTTTTTGGGAAAATTATTTTTAGTTCACAGCAGCAGTATTCACTCCAAAATATATCATGATTTTGTTAACCCAGCACCTATTTTTGAAGATATTTTTTAAACCTGAATTTCAGATAAAAACAACAATGTTCACAGCAGTAGTACTAACTGAAAGCAGCAATGTTCAGATAAAAACCTGGATTATCTACAACCTAACAAATCACTACTATTACTCTACTGGCATTGTTCTCAACGATTGTAACAATAGGTCCTGGGTTCGAGCCCTAGGCACACCATTTTTTTTAATTTTTTCACAATCATTTAGGTTACTCACACTAGTAGAAAAAGGGTCAAACGTGAAGCACATTAGTGCCGGTTTGTATTTGAGCCGGCACTAATGTGCACATTAGTGCCGGTTCGTGGCGACGATCAATAGTACCGGTTCGTGGCGAACCTTTAGTACCGGTTCGTGGCATGAACCGGTACTAAAAATGCTGTGTCATCCTGCGGTCAGGCTATGGCCCCACCATCACCATTTAGTGCCGGTTCGTACCACGAACCGGTACTAATGAGCGGTGCCGGTTACGGCAAGCTGTTTTTAGTCCCACCTCGCCAAGAGAGAGGCAGTATGAGCGGTTTATAAGCCGTGAGTGCACAGACAATGACGAAGAGTTGCAATGCTCACCTACATGTTGATCTGCTTCAAGCCTTGCGGAATAGCATAGATTGCACTAAGCTATGTGCAGTGGCTTAGTGCAATCTACACTATTCCGAATGGTTTGAAGCAAATTAACCAACATTGCACCTCTTTTTTATTTTTAATAACTTATTTAAACTCCGGACTTCTTTTGTGTTCAGTATGCAACATTTAAAGCTTGTTATGCCTCAAGGTTGTTGTGGTTTGGAAATTATGGATTTGACAACCATGAATCATAGCTTTTTGTGTAAGTGACTTGGGAAACTCAAGTTTGGCAAACTCTATTGACTAGTAGAAAAACGGTCAAATGTGAAGCACATTATAGTGCCGGTTTGAATTTGAGCCGGCACGAATGTGACCATTAGTGCCGATTCCAACGGCTAGGCGGGCTGCTACCATTAGTACTGGTTCGTTGCCAATCTTTAGCACCGGTTCGTGGCACGAACCGATACTAATGTGCATCCCACCAATCAGGAAGAATCACACGGATCGTGTGTTTCTTTCTAGCTCTTGCGAGTCGTTGGATCAAGGGTGTGTTTCTTCCTAGCTCATGTGAGTCGTTGGATCGAAACTACCGCAATCACTTTGTGAGCCAGACAACCCTATATATAGCCCATCTCTCGCCTTCCCTGCATAAGTCTTTCAGTTCATCGAGTACATACATCTACCAGTTCATCGACTGCATACTTCTACCAGTTCATCGACTGAATATAAATCATTCAGATTCGCCATCATACGCCCAACCGTGCATTTGAAATGCATATATATGCATCACGAGCCACGGTAGGGCTGTATGATGGCGATACCGATTGGTTTGTTCTAGATCCGACATAAAAGGTTTGATACAACTTCTTTTTTGTGACATAAGATCTAACATTGTTGCTTCTAGTAGTTCTCTTGATTCCACTAATGATTCTCTTAGCCAAGTTACACTTGAGCAAGAAAATAGCTTATTGAAGGGAAGAATCAAGGTGTTGGTTTTGAACGAAAGTTCAATGCCAATGGAGTTGAGTGGGAAGAAGATCAATACCCCAAGACAAAGTTTGTTCCTCAACAAGAGAAGTATCCTACTTCCTTCAAGGGGACACAAGCTCAAGATGATCTTCTACATGTTGATTAGCTTCAAGCCTTGCGGAATAGCATAGATTGCACTGAGCTATGTGCAGTGCAGTCTACACTATTCCGAATGGCTTGAAGCAAATTAACCAGCATTGCACCTCTGTTACATGGCCACTTCAATGTGTTTTAAACTTATTTGAACTCCGGACTTCTTTTGTGTTCAGTATGCAGCATTTAAAGCGACGTCATCAATATCCAACATGTTCTGACATCATTTGTTGTTTTTTGGTCATTTACCTAATTGTTTAGAGAGCTAAATGACCGTGAAATTGAAAATCACTCCAAAATGAATCCTGAAAATGTTGAAACTTGGCATGGTATCATCATATCTCCCGCATAGCATGCGCGAAAGAGTAGAGAGGGTCACGGCAAAAACTGGACGCACTTCGTGTACAAACTGGACCTACTCTTTCCGAGTATCAGGGTTTCGGACGAGAACTCATCTGTTACATGGCCACTTCAATGTTTTTTAAACTTATTTGAACTCCGGACTTCTTTTGTGTTCAGTATGCAGCATTTAAAGCGACGTCATCAATTTTCAACATGTTCTGACATCATTTGTTGTTTTTCGGTCATTTACCTAATTGTTTAGAGAGCTAAATGACCGTGAAATTGAAAATCACTACAAAATGAATCCTGAAAATGTTGAAACTTGGCATGGTATCATCGTATCACCCGCAAACATGCGCGAAAGAGTAGAGAGGGTCACGGCAAAAACTGGACGCACTTCGTGTACAAACTGAACAAACTCTTTCCGAGTATCAGGGTTTCGGACTATGCAAAAATAATTAATGCAGAAAATAAAAGAACTATACAAAAAAATTACTCAAAAATAAATAGAAGAAAATAAATAATGCAGAAAAAAAACTATATAAAAACTACTCAAAAATAAATAAATAAAAATAAGTAATGCAGAAAAGAAAAAACTATATAGCAAATTTGTTGGCGCACTGCCCTGTGGGTCTACCAGACCTAGGGTGTGCAAATGCAGGCCCAGAAGGGCCAGCAGACTCACAGGGCAGCGCGCCCTAATTAATTAGGCCTAGAAGCCTGCTATATATAGGAGTTCGAAGAGGTAGCCGCGGCTTGGTTTATAAACCAGTGCGGCTGCCCTTCGCCGGGCGAGGTGGGACTAAATTTTGGGGTGGCAGCGCAAACTCTAAATACAACAAAAAACAACTAAAAATAAATAAAACAAAATAAATAAAGCAGAAAAGAAAAAACTAAATGAAAAAAGCCCACATACTGGGCCACAGCGGCCTGCATACGACTAGAAACCCAACCTGTTGTTGGGCCAGGATGCAGGCCCGCAAGCCCAATAGGCCCCACAGGGCAGAGTAGCAGAGGTAGGCCCAGAAGGCCTGCTTTAGAGAGGAGCTCGAGACAGCAGTGGCGGCGGGGCTTATAAGCAGGTGTGTGCGCCCTTCGGCTAGCGAGGTGGGACTAAACTTCTGCGCCCCTCGCCTAGCAGCGCACCCCCCTTTAGTACCGGTTCGTGGCTCCAACCGGTACTAAAGGGGGGGCCTTTAGTACCGATTCGTGGCACGAACCGGTACTAAAGGGGTCGTTTCTCGCCGCTTCGCCTGGGGAAAATAGGCCTTTAGTACCGGTTGGAGCCACGAACCGGTACTAGAGGCCAATCCTATATATACAGCACTTACGAAAATTTCAGTTTCAACTCGCCACTTCGTCTCCAACCTCCGCCGCGCGCGCCACTCGATCCCGTCGTCGCCGTCCGTCGTCATCGTCTCTGTCCCCGCCGCCGCCCGTCGTCGTTGTCGTCTCGCGCACTGCCGCCCCGAACGCCGCCGCCGTCCGTCGTCATCGCCGCGGCCGTACGTCTCTCTCTCGCTCCCGCACACACATACACACACATACACACACACACCGGCGGCGCCCCGCCCCGTATGCCGGCGCCCCCGCCCCGTACGTACGGGGCGACGGCATATGGGGCCGCACACACACACACATATACCACACATGCACACACACGCATACACACATACGTACACACATATACGTATATATACACACACATGCATACACACACATACACACACACAATTTTTTTTACTTATTTTCTGTTTTTTAGAAAAGTTAATTAGATGATCGAATGTTAGATTAATGTCGAATGTTAGATGAATTAGCTAGTTAGATAGAAAAATTGTCGAACTAGAGATTAGAACTAGTTGAATAATTAATATAACTAGTTTATTTTTAATAAGGAAATTTAGGTATATGAGATTAGAACTAGTTGAATAATTAATATAACTAGTTTATTTTTAATAAGGAAATTTAGGTATATGAGATTAGAACTAGTTGAATAATTAATATAACTAGTTTATTCTTAGTAAGAAAATTTAGGTATATGAGATTAGAACTAGTTGAATAATTAATATAACTAGTTTATTTTTAGTAAGAACATTTAAGTATATGAGATTAGAACTAGTTGAATAATTAATATAACTAGTTTATTTTTAGTAAGAAAATTTAGGTATATGAGATTAGAACT
>NC_057794.1:10628651-10640098 GCF_018294505.1 Triticum aestivum | reverse complement strand
TAGAATTAATTGAATAATTAATATAACTAGTTTATTTTTAGTAAGATAATTTAGGTATATGAGATTTGATGATCTAATTAAAATATTATTTGTTAATGAATTAGATAGAAAAGTTAAATATATAGTAATGTCAATTGAATATATAGTTAGATATATTAATGTCAAATGTTAGATGAATATATATTTGGCTAGATATAGGTGTTTAATGTTTCACCTATATGAACATAGGAAATGTCATCTGACGACGAAAAAGATTTTATTATGTGCGAACATTGTAAAGACCAGCGCGGCCTGTGCGACCAAAATTTCCTTGTTGATGGTAGGCGCTTCAGCATCAAGCTGGATGAGACATTCGAAGTTGATACAGTAAGTCACTTTGTCAATTATTATTTGAATGCAAAACTTATGCTTAATTTGCTTCAACTTATAATTTTAAATTTTCACTATTCTACTAGCGCATCCCCTGCCATGCAAGAATTTTTGTCTTGGATAAGATAGGTTTCAGTGCTATAGATGATATGGAGGTAAAGAGAGTTTACTTGAAGACGCAGCATGGGTATACTTTCAACATCAAATTATATAATGGAGACACATACACCCATTTTGAATGTAAAACTTGGCAAGCACTATGCAAGGCTTATGCATTTGAGCCTGATATGGTTATCACCTTTGATATTCGTCCGGAAGATGATATTGAAGGTAATATAGACATCTGGGTCGATGTGCAAACACCTCCAGTTCTACCATTTGGTGAGTTTTTCTCAACCATGCATGCATATGTTTATGTCTTTCGTACAATTTATTCAAAAATAGTTGACAACGACTTTGTATTGTTAGCTTATTTCGGTTCAAGCAAACATGTCCGGCGCTTGGTAGACAGGACCTACTACTACCCCGAGGCTCAACTAAACTGCGAGGAGATAAGTCATTATGTTTCATGGCTTGAGGATTTTAATATTGTCAAGACAATTTTTTTCCCTACACTTAGAAATGTTAGTACTCAAAACGTGCGACCAATGGTGATCGTATTGAACTACGGTCACATCTATAATCAAAAGATGGTAAGATTTTAAATATTTGTCCTTAATTAGTGCATCTTTTGCATACATTATTTTTGAAGCTAAACTTTCATTGCTTAGTATATTAATTACTATACGATGTTGTTCAACAGGGACTTCCGATGACAGTTGTGCCCCAGTGGATCGAGACAAAAGGTCGCATGTCAATGGTTAGCTTACGACCAAGATTTCGTACATTGCACATGAGTGCATTCAGGATTTCTAAAAGCGAAGAATGCTTAATAGTGAAAGATTGGAGCAAAATTATTAACGATCGCAGAGAAGTACTAGGGGGCAGTAAGGAGAAGCGCAACCCAAGATTAGGAGACAGATTCATCTGCATGCTCCAGTATGATGAATCAGGAGAGCTATACATGTTCTATGCTATTCTACCTGAGAGGGAGCAGCAGGATCAGTAGCTACTCTTCATGCTCTTAATTAGTACTTGTCTCATGGATCCGTGTCCTGAACTTCGATGTTAGTGATGATTATGTTGAACTTGATGATATCTCTTTGCTTCTGTTACAAAGTGAATATTTCCTTTATAAGCTAGCCAACGTTGATGATGAATTACATAGCTAGCGGTAATGACTATGATAATTAAATAGTGGTAATTAGACGACCACGATGATTTTTAGCTAGCTAGAGTTTATTTATTTATTAATATGCGATGATGATGATGATGATGACGACTACAACTCATTATAACGTAAAACAATCCTAAATTAAATTGATAACACAAATTTAATTGAAAAATACAAAATAAAACAAAAACCCACAACCATTTAGTACCGGTTGGTTTTACCAACCGGTACTAAAGAGCTCCCGGCCCCCGGAGCTGACTCGTGCCACGTGGTACCCCTTTAGCACCGGTTCGTGCTGAACCGGTACTAAAGGGGGGGGGGGCTTTAGTGCCGAAATAATAGTGCCGGTTCCATAACCGGCACTAAAGGCCCTTATGAACCGGTGCTATTGCCCGGTTTTCTACTAGTGCCAGCAACATATGCACAGCTAGTACCTAAATATTCAAAATTAGATTGATTACCATGGTGACTTGGTGAGGAACAAAAAAGGCCGGAACAGAATCATCCCACTTACTCCTTTGTGCCCTTCATGTGCATGTTGTCACTCTCCTTCTCCTGGATCTTCCCGAGCTTCCTCGGGAAGTACCGACTGTTGGGTGCACTCTGCACTTGACAATGAGTTTATTCACACGCCATCCATGCTACGACAACTGAGATGGATTCAGCGTTCGCAATGAAGAGGCGCTGAAGCTCGGAGTGGCACATGGCACCCAGGCGCATGAGGAGCTCGAGACACGCCCTGTCAGCTATGGAACCGAAGGATAGCTGTTAAATCAAATGAGGGTTACCATTGAAGCCAAGCACACGGGCGACCGTCCAGACCAAGTACTACACGAGACACACCTACCCCGCCTAGATCTCGCCGCGCCATCATATTACGCTTGCTATTTGTGATTATAATAAGCAACCCAATTGTGGTAGATAGATTAGTAGTGCTTAGTTGCCAACATGAAATTTCCAAGCGCAAAAGCAATAACTTCTAACTATCTCTTCTCCCTTGAGACCCAATAACTCAGTTTATGTTCTGTTTTGTCATGTTTCTTCTTTTCCTCCTTATCCCTGCAGGAATCCAAAGTATGTGTGCATCACTTATTATATTTAGTCAAATGCATCATTTATGTTCAGTTTTTCACCACACAGCTATAAACACAAGCATGTTCTTATGTTGCCTCCCTCTAGGCCACCATGTGCACTCATTCTCCATCACTACCCCATATCCAACTGCACGAGCGTTAGGGAAATTCTGTGCTATTGGATCAGAAAATGGTAGTGGATGTGGATGCCGAAAATTTTAGACCAAGCTTCTAATAAACATTAGTAACAAATTAATACATGCATATAGACATAAGATATATGCATAGAGACATTCATTATGCCTTTCTATGTCAAACGTTCAGTAAACTTGACGTCGGATGATACCTTTGGATGTATTTCAGTCTTCTTGATTGTTTTTGCATTTGCTCAAAATCTTTTCACCGAGAGATTATTGTGCGGGCTGCTTCCGTCTGTAGATAGGTCTATATATATGAACAGAGAAGGAAAAAAAACTAAAATTAGAACTCTGCATAACTGTATTGTTTACATTGAGCATGACACTGTTTTAATTTTCAGTGTGTGCTGCCTGCTTGCGGCAGCAGTTTTGCATCTCTGGTAAATACAGAATACCCGCCGTTGTTGTTGACCTCCCGGAATGTTTACACCATCCTCATGCTTTACCTGCCATTAATTGTCAACAGAGTGTCAAGTCAGTACGCATTTTCTGCTGATTGCAAGAACGGCAGCGAGCAGATAACTGAAGTGAGCAAACACGTCCAAGTCCTTTTGGCATGGTGAGTGGCCTCCCAGCTAGAACAGTTAAGAGGTGAAGCAGAGAGCACCACCCGAAATAAAAAGCTGCTGAAAGAAGAAATTACAAAAGCAGAAGAACAACTTCATATAATCCGAAAGATCAAGCTAAAAGAATGCAAACAAACTCGCTGGATGTTCATCCACTGAATAGTACTTAGGAGTGTTTTAGTAGTAGTATCGATAGATAGAGATGTCAGTTTAGAAATTATGAAAGTAAGCCTCCTGGGATTTGTCACACAATGGGAAACAAAGAGAAGAGGAAAACACCTATGAGGACAAAATGCTGGAAGGTCGAAAGGTGATTTCCGCTAGTATCGCTCATCTCGGCCCGCTATGAACCTCTGATCGTGACAGTGCCGCCCGTACTCCTACCCGGCGTCCTGTTCCTCCATCCCACGCGGCTTCCAGTCGTCCATGCCAAGGGCCAAAACCCTTGTTGCCGCTGGCATGATGTGTGTCGGAGGCTGGAAATCCTGCATGCACATGGGGCACTGCAACTGCAAGCCGTCCTATAGGTGCACACATGATCCGCACCATCGCCGGCGAGTCGATGACTGACGACGGCGCCGGAGTTGGCGTGGATGGCTACGACGCAGTCGGTGCCGGAGAGGGTGTGGATGCCACCGTGGACCTGCCGTCGTAGACGACCCACTGGTGCGAGTGCAGGCCTGGCGACGGGTGTGCGGCGTGCGGCATCAGATTGATCTTGTGGAGGAAGCAATGAAAGAATGTCAGGCCGAAGACGTCGATGGCCGGGTAGAAAGTGGAGAAGCGGAAGACAAAATCATGTCATGGGCAGTCTCATTTGTTTCCCAATAGAAGTTTAAAAAAATGTCTATTACACACTTTCCTCTGAGAAGATGAGTACAGAGAAAGTTACAACCGTACCTTAGTTTTGCTCGGCATTATTCTATCACACCTGTCATCAAATTGTCATGCTCATCGTCTAAGGAATCGGGCTGCATGGAGAAAAGTGTCGGCTCAGATGCCATCTGTCGGACGAGATCGATGCCACCCTCACCAATTAGGGCCGCCGCCATGGCATACGAAGCCTCGACACCAGCTTCACCGGCAGACACGCAGCAGCACCAGTGAGTGCCTCAGGTGGCGGTTGGGAGGGGCGTGCTGGTGGGGCTAGGGTTCGGTCGCTCTTGTGTAGCCAGGTCCCCTAACTCACTTTCTAGAATATTGAAGGTGCCAAGTACAATAAAAAGAGTGCGCACATCCAATTGTGAAAAGGTTTGCACAATGAAAAATAAAGGTTTGTGTCATTATAACCATACAAGGATACTAGACCATTATGAGAGGTATAATTTGTATGTTTCACTTATACTCATAATTATTGTTTCCTCTTATGCCAACTCTATCAACTTATATTTTGAGGGGCCTTAACCACATCGAGTGCTGGCGCCTAAATCAATGCCTAATCGGTCTAGAGACCAACCAACACACACACACACACACACACACACACACACACACACACACACACACACATGGATGAGAGAAAGAGAGACGGGAGTTCAAGGTATAAAAGTTGCCCGCTCCAATAAAAAGAGTGCACAAATAGGGTTGTGCAAGGTTTGGGCAATGGAAAGTCAACGTTCTCATGTCATTATGCAACTTTCATGTTTCACTTACACTTGTTAGTTCATATTATTGTTTCCTCTTATGTCAACTCTATCAGCTTATATCTCAAGTGGCCTTAACCACATCAAGTGTTCGCACCTATATTAAATCTCTTGACCATCAAATACACACACAGGTGAAGAGAGAGAGAGATGGGATACCAACGTGGAAAGAGAGAAAGGTCAGGAGCTCATGGTATAAAAGGTGCCCAGTTCAATAAAAAGAGTGCACATACATGTTGTGCATGGTTTAGGCAATGACAAAAAAGGGTTCTCGTACAATAAAAAGAGTGCGCACATCCAATTGTGAAAAGGTTTGCACAATGAAAAATAAAGGTTCGTGTCATTATAACCATACAAGGATACTAGACCATTGTGAGACGTATAATTTGCATGTTTCACTTATACTCATAATTGTTGTTTCCTCTTAAGCCCACTCTAGCAACTTATATTTCGAGAAGCCTTAACCACATCAAGTGCTGGCGCCTAAATTAATCCCTAATCAGTCTAGAGACCACACACACACACACACACACACACACACACACACACACACACACACACAAAGGGATGAGAGAAAGAGAGACGGGAGTTCAAGGTATAAAAGGTGCCTGCTCCAATAAAAATAGTGCACACATAGGGTTGTGCAACGTTAGGGCAATGGAAAACCAAGGTTCTAGTGTCATTATTTAATTTTCATTTTTCACTTACACTTGTTAGTTCATAATGGTTGTTTCCTCTTATGCCACCCCTATCAACTTATATTTCAAGTGCCCTTAACCACACTAAGTGTTGGTGCCTAGATTAAATACTAGTATCTCTATCTCTAGACCAACACACACACACACACACACACACACATGTGGAGAGAGAGAAGGCATAGTGACTTGGAAAGAGAAAGGTGCCCACTCGAATAAAAAGAGTGCATATACATATTGTGCAAGGTTTAGACAATGGCAAAAAAGATTTACGTGCCATTATAAAAATATGAGGATACTACATCACTGTGAGGGGTATAACTTGCATGTTTCACTTACACTCATAATTGTTGTTTCCTCTTAAGGCAAGTATATCAACTTATATTTCGAGCGGCCTTAACCACATCAAGTGTTGGCACCTAGATTAAATCATAATCAGTCTAGAGACCATACGCAACGCAATAAAAGAAAGAGAGATGGGAATTCAAGGTATAGAAGGTGCCCGCTCCAAGAAAAAGAGTGCACACATAAGGTTATGCAAGGTTTGGGCAATGGGAAATCAAGGTTCTTGTGTCACTATATAACTTCCATGTTTCACTTACACTTGTTAGTTCATAATTTTTGTTTCTTCTTATACCAACTATATCAGTTTATATTTCAAGTGGCCTTAACCTTGGAACTTAGATTAAATCCTAGCCTGCCTATCTCTAGACCATCACACACACATGTGAAGAGAGAGAGAGAGAGAGAGAGAGAGAGAGAGAGAGAGAAGGGATAGTGATGTGAAAAGATAGAAAGGTCAGGAGTTGATGATATAGATGTGCCATTCAAATGAAAAGAGTGCATATACATTTTGTGCAATGTTTAGGCAATGGGGAAAAAGGTTCTGTCATTATAAAGGTACGAGGATACTAGATCAGTGTGAGGAGTATAACTTGCATGTTTCACTTCACAAGATAAAATTATTTTTTATCCTTTGCGTATAAAAGGGCATGGTTAAGAACGTGGTATTAGGAGCAGTGCTTGGGCACTTCACAAGAATCGGGAGCAGCAACGATTATGCAAGCGAAGCAGGGGATATTACAACAAACATAGATTTGACAGCAATCACGAATTTTGGAATTTGCAGGATAAACACTACTGAAGTTCATGTGAACTGATGAAAATAAATGGGCTCTATCCATTTCGATGAACAGTTGTATGTCATCGATCCAGACAAAATAAATTAATTCACGCAAATGTTTTCCATGGTGCAACTTCTGCACATCAGCGAGCGGACGACTAAGCACGCCAAGAGCGGCAATGAGTGACAGAGATGGTGGCGGCGGTGGATCCGGAGGGCCAACTCCTTGCGACGGTCCTCTGACGCTCCTTCATGTAGCGGAGACTGATGCGCGGCGGCTTCGCCACAAAAATGCCAAATTTCTTTGGCTCGCCACTGAGGAGTCAGAGCGCGAAGCTAGGGCGAAGGCGGCAGCGAAAGTGAAGGCAGACCGTATAGCAAAGGCGAATGAGCGCGCGGCTCCGACGAGGAGTCTGGCCTACCGACGGCTCCCAACGCTCTAGCTATGACGACGACGACCCTCCCGTCGCTGACGCCAACTCAGATACAGTCGTAGCGGCGACAACAACGGGGATGGGCCGGCGGGGAAATGGTAATTTCCCCCTCATCGTTTAGTTATTTAAGTTTAGATCCTAAACCGTCCGCCGATGAACTATTTGTATTTTGGTCCGGTGAACTGCGATGTATATATTCTCCTATGCAATTCATTGATCTATGTCCGTTTGTTGCTTTCTTTCATTTCTCTATGTAGTTTGGTCCATCATGTTGCATAGATAACATAGATTTGGGTGTCCGATTTTAGATACCCGGCTGTGGGCGCGTGCCTTTGAGGGGTGACTGGTCCCTCTCCTCAGGCGCGTCTAGAGGTGTACGTGGATGTATTGGGAGCGAAACTTGATATATCCAATTGTATTTGCTCTTATATTGGATAAAGAAGTTTCAAACCACGTAACTACTACTCTCTCTGTTCCAAAATATATAACTCAATTTTATAATAATTTTAATATAAAGTTGAGTCATCTATTTTGAAACGGATTGAGTACATAATAGCCAAGGATAAATCCAAACAGTATTCTCTTTGGTACAAGTAGTACTGTGCATATAGCCAGAGAACAACCAGCATTCTCCACCACACATATGACGATCTCATCCCAAAATGTTATCACACATGACAATCTCATCCCAAACAGTATTTTCTTTGGGACAAGAAACTTATTTTGGAATGGAGGGAATACTGATCTGAGTACTCACTTAGGGCGTACGAATAATCCACCATACTAGCAATAATGGTCTTGGCAGCACAATAAAAGGCAAGTGTCTGTAATAAACGGTAAACATGTGGGGCCTTTCCGAAAGTTGTGTGCTATATATAATTGCACAAATGGCCAATTTCATCAGGTAGTACATTACATAACGGAACAGCTGATGGCTATATATAATTGCACAAATGGGGGCAGAGTACATCCCATCTGAGCCAGCTAATGGTTTACTCTATTCTTTTCTCTACTCACATGCACTGTTTACGTCCCGCACATACAATGATGCCGTTGCCAAACAGAGGCTGCCTGGAATTCTGCAAACTAGAAAGTTGGAGGGCCACTGCTCGCACCGGGAGATAAGACTTTGACTTACACTCATTGTGGGTACCCGATGTACTTGGTCCACTACACATTATCACGTTGAGAAACAAAATGGTATCGGGAGAAGCGACAAGCATGAGCACGACGTGCTCTCTGAGTCGCTCTTTACATTGGTAAAAACTTCACAAATTATACAACGTTGTCGGCAAGGCAAGGTACATGGTTCTTTGACTAACTGAACAAAATTCAGCAAGGCAAACAACATTTCCTAATCAAGCCAATCCAATAGGGTCTTCACCTGCACACCCATCAAACGTACCATCCCACTTGTCGATCAAAGGAGTACAAAACCAAAATATATAATCAAAAAAAGCAAGAGAAACAACAGGGCCTTCAGCTGCACACCCATCATTGGCTAGATGTCACCACGAATAAAAAAGGTGCTTTGATAAATTCACCACATTTCTCGCCTGTGAAGTTCTTTGGTAAATCATGTTCTTTTATTTCTCATGCATATAGCCTGCAAATATAATCTCAGCTTGTTGGTGAGAGATATGTAGGAAGGAAGTTGTTCTGAAACGTTCCCCTAAAAAAACTTGTTCTGAAGCCAAATAAATCAGAAGAAATATCAAAGTAACTACACAAACAGAAAAGCATGAACTGCTCCTACTGAAAGGCCACGGATGCATTCAATACCAAAACCTTTCAACATCTCTTCCCCTTCTTACTCTTAAATTCACTGAATCAAAGAAATCTCTCTCTTCCCTCATGAAACAGAAATAAAAAATTGCAAGGATCTGCAAGACCAAGACCTAGAAGAATATAACACGGGAAGGAAAAGCTCACCACTTCTTTTATGAGGTAGACAGCGTTGGAAGAATTAGCTGATCTTACTCAACAAACTATGTCCCCACACATATATGAGCATCAGTTTGTTTTATCAATACCAACAGCCAGCGGCACACCCACAATGTTAATTTTGTTTAGTATAAGCACACCCATGAACAAACTGTAAAAAAATTGTCACTAAATTACACACACTATAGAAAGCATGCTAACTGACTTTCGTATGACTAAAAACAGATAAAAGAATGTGTTCAGTAACTCTAACCAGCTAGCGCTTACAAGATCCACATAAAAAGCACAAACTGCACGCGTCGAAGCAAAAGATTGATCTGAAAAATCAGTGGAGATATCAACCTCAACCTTAGAGAGGAGGATGTAGGAGGGAGGCAGGAGAGGAGGGTGGTGATGAATCCATCCATGAACATCTATTTATGGTAAATAAAACTAGAGATGGGAGCAAGCATCAGTGCGGCAAGCTCTCCGAACCACCGCTCTTCACATTGATAAAAACTATACAATTTATACAAACTTGTCAGCAAGTCAACTTACACAGTTCATCAACTAAATTAGCAAGGCAAACAAAATATTCCTAATCGGGCCAATCCAATGATTACAAAAAAACAAGGAGAAACTGATAATGAAAAGCAACCACAAACTTGCCCACCCGTGGACATGCATCTGCCATGTGCAAATCAAGCAGCCACAAGCCACAGCATCGACAAAAAGTCCATCACAAGTTCACAACCCGCACTTCACAATCTCACCATCTTCACATAACTATATAACAACACAATTCAAAGAACACAAATAAATTATTCAGAGAAGATAGTGCATACAATCAAAACATTTATTCAGTTAAAAAGTTGCTTCGCATTTTCACAAAACTGCACAACCGGATCTCAAAAGAATAAGAATAATCAAAATTGCAATACCGAATCTTCTACACACATTACCGGAAGTGGCAATCAAACCAAATGAATATTTACATGGAGCCCAGCTTCCGTACAAAACTGTTGAAATCAGTAAGGAAGAAAGGAAAGAAATATCCACAGAGGAGGAAGGGGAAGGGAGTCTGTCCAGCACCACGTCGTCCTTTCGTCGGCGCTGCCGCATAAGGAAGAGGAATAACAGCCACACCCCCAGCACGGCATCTGGCCGGAGCACATCAAGAGGACTGACAGGAGAGGAAACATCTGCAGCCCGCCTGCCTGACATGGAGACCTGCACCACGCAACCCGTAGAAATGAACCACTGGTCGAAACCACCGGCCATCTCGGCAGAAAGATAGGGGGAAGACCCACTAGCACCAGCAGGCCACTCGGGAGGCCGCTGCCCAAGTCAGCTGCCGACCCCGCGCACACCAGTGCAGCATGCCACAGCCCCTAGCACAGTCGTGCCGGCGCCCCATGCTCTCCACCACGGCAACCGCCCCGCCGGCGCGAGATCCAGCAGACCACGCAGGGGACCTCCGCCCCATCCAGTGGCCAACAGTGCTCACACCAGCGTTGTGCACCACGGCCTCGAGCACGGCCGTGCGCCGCATGGCACCATGCCGGAGCAACATGCGTCGCCGCCACCACCTCCATACGCGCTAGCCGGAGAAGAAACCCCGCCGCTTCCCGCCAGATAGAAAGACGCCCCGCCGTCTCCATCCCCGGAGACAGACAAGCTTCGTCGGCCGACGCCTCCGGCGGCGGTGGGTCAGGGGAGGAGAAAGTGGCGCCACTAGGTCTTCACCCCTCAAGTCGCCAGGGATGGACGACGCGGGGGGCCAGGGGAGAAGGGTGAGATGTGTGGACGGCTGGGCTGCATGCACGGGTGACTACGACCGATATGCAAAGAACCAAAAAACCAGCAAGGAAAAAAAAGCACGAACCTTTCCTGCGCATGGAACCTTTCGTGGGATGGGAACCCTTCGCTCGTGGCCCGACGACTGGCGCGGTGCAGGAGGCATGCGGCCTACCTGCTGGGCCTAGTGTCCAAGCATATGTAAAAGTGGTCCAGCTTTATCTCAATGAGGAAATAAATTTCACACACACAAAATGAGAAAAATGTTTAGAGGGAAAGAAAGGGGACCAGATCCCAAGCAGACCATGTGGCTTAGATTGCCACCTCTAGAGAGAAACACAATAGGTTTGCTTT
>NC_057794.1:10597513-10628063 GCF_018294505.1 Triticum aestivum | reverse complement strand
ACGTGTATAATGTGTAGTACCGTAAAATACCAGCAAACGAAAAAGAATTAAAATGGAAAACACAAAATTAAATGAAAAAGAAATCATAGAACCAAAAAACCCCCCAAACATTTTAGTACCGGTTGGTGTTACCAACCGGTACTAAAGGGCTCTCGGCCCCCGAAGCTAGCTCGTGCCACGTGGTTGCTCTTTAGCACCGGTTCGTGCTAAACCGGTACTAAAAGGAGGGGGGGGCCTTTAGTGACCACACTTTACTGCCGGTTCGGTTATGAAACCGGCACTAAAGGGCCTTACGAACCGGTGCTATTGCCCGGTTCTGTACTAGTGGTAGTTGGTTCCAGCAAAAAAGTTTATGGGTTGTAGCATCCCTCACAGCGGATGTAGCATCTCCCATGACCGGTTGCAGCACTCAGTAAAAGAAAAAGCAAAAGCTGTGTGGGCACGTCCATGGCGATGCTGCATCGTCATGAGCGTTGACCTTGCAGCGGTGTGTGCGCGGGCAACAACGAGGGGGAGTGGAGGCTCGGCCGTGAGGTGGCTGCCATTCAGCACCACCGCCTCCAATGCAGAAAACCAGCAGCTTGCGAGGGGTTGCTACGGGAGGAAAAAGAAGCAGCAATGAAGTATAGATGCGAACGGAGGAAGAAGAAGGAAGAAGAAAAGGATAAGGAATGTTTGGTGGAGAGTGGGCCACATGACCTAGTCCAGCTGTACCCTGAGTACAAAAACGATTTGTTGGATCCCACTCGATCGAACGCGCCCCGTGTGACTGGCCGCAAGCTTCGGCCGGTGCGCTGGTTTGAAACGTTTACCTATTTTAATACTGATGCGCCCATTTGATGTTCGAACACACCCAGACGAATGAGGGAAAAATGAGGTTCGACTTGAAAGATCACCTTAAACATTTATATAATTTTTTTATATACATTATAGCCCGTAGCAACGTACAGGCGTTCTACTAGTCATACATAGAGAGGGAGAAAGTAGCTAGTGAACAGACGAGGACTTGATGGGCCAGCTAAGGACCAGACTTGATGGGCCAGCTTGATTGTAATACCACTATAATTAAACATGGGAAAGGAATCAATACAGACTGAGCTATAATGTACTTACAACATGCGTTGGCGGCAGGGTGTAGCGGTCCCGTTAGAAAAAAAAACTATTTTTTTGTATATTTAACTTCATCGTGTTAGAGCATCTTTAGCGGACGTCTTAAAAGCGGTTAATATCGTAAAAATAAGTGTTTACAGTTTCGATAAAACAACGGCGCCAAGCAGATCCCGTAAAATCGATCGGCCTTAAACTTTTTAAAGGGCACTGAAAATCCATCGGTGAGAACGTTCAACCCGTAAACCGGTCAAAACTCGTCGGAGCATACGCGCCGCCGTGGAGCTGGCCGGAATCTACCCGAAACTCACCGGAATCCATCGTCGCACATCGGAAGAAGTTGCCGCTGGTCCGAATTACGGCTGGCTCGATCTCCACTGCCGAGGCGAGGCCGTCCATGGGTAGGGCGGAGCAGGCCACCGGCGGGCATAATCAGGGTGGGGCGGTGCCGAAGAAGGGCGCGGGGGAAGGGGGGAGGGCACCGGGCAGCTCCTGCGGAGACGCCAAGGAGCGCGCGCGGCGGCGGGCGATGCCGGGCTCAATCAGGGACGGGCAGGCGCGCCAGGGAGCGCGCGGTTGGGGCGGGCCGCACAGGGCTCCTTCATTGCACGTGTGGCCGGGAACAGGCGGCGCCAGAGCGATGCAAGCCATGGCTGGAGACGGGCTCTGCCAGGACCGGAGGAAAAAGGAAAAAAAGAAAGAAAAAAAAGGGCTATACTGAGATACATTTTTGTTTACGGGGTCTGCACTTCCCGGGGCAATTTCACACCCTAAAAACGGTTAAAAGTGTACCTTATACGCGTTTTTAAGGGTCAACTTATACAGGATATGTTAGAGAAGATCTTATATCTTTGAGCCGCTCTTTGCATTTTCAGGCGTCAACAAAACATCAGTTTTTTGCTTAGTTTGCATAATATACTTGGTGTAGCATTGGGACTGCCCTAGTTAAGCTGGATAAATATTTCCACTTGAAACAGCCCGAAGTCAACTCTCTACCACCCGCCACCACGCCTCCCCCACCTCACCATCCCTCCTCCTATCTATGTAAACAGCATGCCTCAATCGAAGAAAGATGGCCATGGTGTTTACCATGGAGGAGGTCGCCCAGCACCACTCCAGCAACGATTGCTGGCTCCTCATCGCCGGCAAGGTCGCTTCTTTTCACTTTATCATGTGCCTCCTTACTTGGTATATATTCCCTAAGTGGATCAGTAGTAGTAGTAGACTTGTCGATTCCTGATCTGACTCCTGCTAGTGTTTAGGCTAGCTTGATGGGCGAAATAAGATGTGATTAGGTGCCTGGTGGACGACACGGACGACCACCTGTTTTTTATTCACGTTATTATTTGCATCTACTCTCTGATAATTAGTTCTGTCCATTGCTAGCTTTATGGGGTTTGTTGCTTGTTTCTGGATTGCATCCAAGCAGACTCGAGGACCTTGGGTACTAGTTTGCTTTGCCTAATATATTACCGTGTACCTGCTAGCTAGAAGCACTACTACTAGTTCACGTCTAGAGAATCGATCAGGAGCAGAACGGCTAGCTTTGCAGTCCGTGGGTGGATCGATTAGAAGAGTCAGATTCGCTCCGTTGTGGTGGTTATTGTGAGTTATTTATCCCAAACCACCACATTATGGACTAGGGTAACAGATCAGTGCCACATTTGAGGCAGGGCACAAAAAACCACCAACAATGGGGCTAATCTGTAACGCGGAGCACTGACGCAGCGTTTTAGCTCAGAAAACAGCGAATCCGACAGGTGGGTCCCGCCTGTCGGGCTGACATGGCAAATACCAAGCACATAAAAAAACTTTGACTAGCTGAGGTGGCAGATGAGCTATGGGCCCCGCCTGTCATTGACTACATGGTCATCTTCATCCCATCTCTATTTCTATGAAGCATTGTGTCGAGCAGCTTGTGCGCAACGAGCCATCTCTGCCGATGCAAGTCAAGAGCTCCATGGGCAAGGCGAAGGGGAAGCAGCGGCAGGACGAGTACTACCACCTCGCCAAGGAGCAGGGCTACCGGAGTCGCGCGGCCTTCAAGCTGCAGCAGCTCGACGATCGCTTCTGGTTCCTCCCGCCGGCGCGCGCCGTGCTCGACCTCTGCGCGGCGCCGGGGGGCTGGATGCAGGTGGCCGTCGCCCGTGCCCCCGCCGGCGCCTTCGTCGTCGGCGTCGACCTCGTGCCCATCCGCCCCATCCGCGGCGCGCGCCGTGCTCGACCTCTGCGGGGCGCCGGGGGGCTGGAGCACGCACGCACACAATCACAGAGAACTCACGTTGGCATCCAAATTGACGAGTGTTGACCATCGTAATCATGGCTAGATGTCCAAATCGAGGACCGATGCGCTCCCATGGCTAAAGGTCTTGTCTGTCCCGCCCAATTTCACCTGCTTGTCGACGCGGCCGGAGACCTGCGGAAGATGCGCTGCCGCTCGGCTCGCGAACATCAGCGGCCCCGGATTCCTACGCGTCTGCTGCTCCCATGGCTGGAGGGGCAGCAGCCACTTGCCTGCAGCTCCCATGACCGGCTCCCCGGTGCGCTGCCGCTCGCCGCCACGCGGCCTTGCCAGTGCGGAAACGCTGGGATGTCAAGCGGTCGTGGAGCCGGCGAGATGGCAGAGTGAAGCCGCGTCACAAAGGAAGGATGGGGGATGTGGGTCGACTTGGGAGGAGGCAGCGGTGGAGACCGTCGGAATTCCTGCCGTCGGGAGAGAGACGAGGAGGAAGAAGAAGAAAATAGGGGGAAAAGGAGATGTGAAGCTGATAAGTGGGACCCGGCGCCAGAAGAGAGGAGAGAGAGGAGAAAGAGACTAGTCAACCTGCCACGTGGAATTTTTTTTGCCACATCATCCCGACAGGTAAGCCCCACCTGTCGGTTTTGCTGTTTTCTGGGCTAAAACGCAGCGTCAGTGCTCCGCGTTACAAATTAGCCCCATTGTTGGTGGTTTTTTGTACTCTGCCTCAAATGTGGTACTGATCTGTTACCCTAGCCCATAATGTGATGGTTTTGGGTAAATAACTCGGTTATTGTTGCTGTTCATCATCGTCGTCATCGTCGGAAAGTACTCACTGGGCTAAAGAAAATATTCTTCTTCCATAGGTGTATGATGTGACCAAATTTCTTGAGGAACACCCCGGAGGTGAAGAAATCTTGCTGTCTTTAGCTGGTACTGCCCCATCACACATGTCTTTCTTTGGTAATAAGGCTACAAAGAAGAGACCGTGATTTCAGGTTGTTACAATTACTTTTCTCGCAGGCATGGATGCAACAACGAACTTCGAAGATGTGGGACATAGCAGCGACGCTCGGGAAATGATGGATATGTACTACATCGGCGTCATCGACACAACCACGGGGTGACGGTTCGGCTCTACGTGTGCGATAAGGTTTTCTAACCATGTGCGAGGGACGTATCTACACTAGTGTTGCAACCGGCCACATGCTTGAATCTGAATCAACATTTTAATTTACGACCTTGCTGGTCTCGTCTCTTCTAGATATTTATGATGTTAAAGTTTATTATGGACCGGTTACTTCTTACGAACCTTTTATAATACATTTGGGTCCTTTTTCATTAAAAAGGTATGGAGGTCTCGAAGACTTGCTATAGGGAGTAAACGGTCAAGTTCAGAAAGCACAACAATAAAAAATGTTCTATACCATTTATTTCTTTCTTTCATTTTTTGCCACTTCGGATTACAGCGCAAAAACTGCAAAACGAAGGTAAAAATGATGCTAACCACGTCAGATTATTGAATCCAGTAACGGTCGACCAGTGACGTGCAGTTAAAGCAAGATTAGCGCTCACATGCATATGCTAATTTGCAAAGCCGCATAAGGACGAGAGTTTTATTTGTTCATTTTGCAAAAATGGGATCGATCAGGGTTTTTCCTGGGAAGAAATGTCGCTACTAGAAAGGGCTCAAATGGCTTCCATCAACATTTTGCACACAAAGCACAACATATAGTAGGATGAGAAGCAGGCGATGCGTGGAGAGGGTGGTAATGGGCACAGAGAGCAGCATGGGAGATGGCACTATGGTGTTAGCGATGGTGGGCAGCACAACCTCGCCCCATTAAAAATGGGTCTGCTCGGGAGTTGGATAGAGAATGGCTGCGTTTCTCTACTTTCGAGAACTTAGGGCATGTAGAATGGTGCTATTTTAGGAGTGATACGTAGGATAAATGATGAGGTGGAGGAAAGAGAACTCATAAGAGAAGGCTTGTCTTCTCTTATTTAAGATAAGACAAGAGATGATCTCTTAGCACAATATGTCTCACCACTTTTTTAAAAATTGCTAGTTATTAAAGATAAGGCTAAGAGATGACCCATTGTATACATTTTTCTTTGTCATCTTTAAATAAATGCAAAATTTAAGATAAGACTATCTTATCAACCATTGTACATGCCCTTACAGAACTTTCCCTACTTTTATAGGGACTTAAGACCTTACAGAATGTGTTAGTTGGGTGTAACTCCCTAAAACTCCCTAAAATCTGCGTTTCTCTATTTCAATACATCGGTCTAAATTCTAATGTGAAAATTCTTATATGTTATAGAACTGGAAAATGCGTCTTGATGTAATCTACTTCTGCATGCAGTAGACTCAATGTCCCAGCGCTGTGCACAGGAAATTACTGCTACACACTAATTTCTTCTATAAATCATACACGATAAAGATGTTGCGCACGCATTTGCATGGGCCACTTCTGTAACATTTGAACTAGAACGTATACACTCATGAGCCCAATAGGGTACTAAACAAGTACTAATGCATAACCATACAAGTAGTAGGTTGACTTGAGGGTTTCAAGGGATTCAATGCCATGAGGGACCATGCTCAGCTTGGAGAGTGACACGATGTAGGTTGACTTTCTCCCTATCATACACATTCTTGACAAGGGGTTGTTTTCCCCAAGCCTCCCATACCACAAACTGTTATCACTATGCTTTCTTTATCCTTGGTGGCCAACCATTCAATCAACTTTCTCCTATTTTCATCAATTCCCATTAGATCCTCGTCACTAAAAAGTTCTGGAAAGCAGCTTCCAGATCGTTGCTTATCAATCTTTACATGCTCATTTTTGGTGGGTTGGATTGTGTCTCTCCAATATTTAGGCAGTCCTTTGATTTGCACGATATCCTTTTCTATCTCTTCAACTTCCTCAGCAATTTTACTGAAAACCTTAACATGGCGTGAACCGGTGATGATGTACCGATGTAGGAAGCCTTCGTCCTTGAGCTTAAGAGCCTCATACGAGTACTTATCAATTACATCCTCAACATAGAGAAGGGAAAGGCGATACCTGAGGCACTCACTAGAAAAAAGCAGTTTCTAGAAAGGAGACTTGAAGATGGTTTCTAATTCCGATCCGCCTCCAATGTTCCCTAGATGTAGTTTCTTATTTCTAACGTCCGCACAACTTTGTACATCAATAGTAACTGTATGTAGTGGGTGTATTACAACAACTATTGGGCCAGTCGGCATCCCTGCCACCCACCATTACGCCGCCCTTGTGGAGGACGTTGAGGGCGTCGAAGCTGATGTCAGATTTATCGACAAAGCGATGAACATGGTTGTCAGCCACATGGAGGTCGGCTGTGGGGAAATTAAAGATGACTAGTCAAATACGCCAGTTTTAAACTATCACTTTTTTGGAATTAAACTATAATTTACAATGTATAACTATCTAAATGTCACATGTTTTCGAAATTTTATCTTATATTTTAATTATTGCACTATTTAGTTATTATGTTGCGGCTTGAAATATTATGTTGTGCCAGTTCTGATGACATGCGAGTAATAAATCATATCAGATTGAAGGCGCTTTGCAATCGTGTGAACAAATACATATTTTTCGATACAACCCTCCTAATGACATCAACGAAGGAAATCTCTCATACCCCTTCTCGAAGGTGCTCATAGTGTGTGTGTGTGTGTGTGCATCATAGGGGTGAGTGTATGCACGTATGTATGAGCGGTTGTGTCTGTACAATGTTCAAAATAAATAAATCATAAAAGCTAGGCTGGTCTTTTTAGAAAATACATCACACCAATACGCGGTACCGCTTGTACAAGGCCCAGGCCGGCCCATTGGCTGCGCTGCGCTACACCGCCCACGCACAACTCTTGGTACTCCCCCGGTCCTTTTTAGTCTGCATATAAGTTTTGTCCGAAGTGAAAGTATCTCAAATTTAACCAAATTTATAGAAAAAATATTAACATTTAAAGTGCCAAATCAACATTATTAGATTTAGTATGAAATATAGTTTCATAGTATATACATTTGGCCAAACTTTCTAAAGTTTGACTTGCCACAAATCTAATATGTGAAGTAAAAATGACCGGAGGGAGTACAAAGCAGAACAATGGGAAAAAAATGTGTGGCTAGTAATTGAACCCTGGACACTTGTTTATGGGTGTTCACAACCAATGGAGCCAACAAGTCTTAGTGACTAATTAGCTGCGTGAATTTATAAGAAGTCCTGAAGATCCTGTTTTAAAATAATTTATGGATTGCTTGTGGAATTCCAATCATTTTATATTTTATGAATACGCGAACAGATTCAAGAAATCTCAAATCATTCTTGGAAAAACAGGAACAAAACTGATAACGTGAACATTTCTCAATATTACGGACAATTTTTTGAGAAACATGAACAAAATTGAAAACGCAACCATTTTCGAAATTATGAAAAAAATGAAAGCCAAATGTTTTGTTAAACTCCCCAAACAGTTTTTCGAATTTAAAAACGAATTTTGCAAAATATGTTCTTTTTTAACTTGTGAACAAATATTGAAAGCTGTAACATTTTATAAATTCCTAAAAAAATATTAAAAATGCATTTTTTTGAAATTTGGAATTCTATATTTTTTTAAGTTTGAAAAATTTTATATAAAGGAAGCAAACAATTTTTTAAAGCCTTATTTTGATGAATTTTCATTTTTTTTAAACAAGCGAACCATTTTTGAAATTCTAAACTTTTCAGAATATCCCAGCAAAATTTCTAAAACAGGAACATTTCTTGAAAATTAAACAAACCATGCTTAGGCCGCCGGCTGCGCCGGCCCAACATGTGCCCGACGAGAGCGATGAAGTCACCTAGCTGGGCCAAGGCCTAAGCGTTTTCTTTAGTTTCACTTTTTTTTCATTTCTCATTCTATTAGGTAATTCATTTTGCTCTTCTTTGAGCTTTATTACTTTTGTTGAAACATGTTCCGAAATTTGAAATATAGTTTGCAATGCCAAAAATATTGTTGTTTTCAAATATTGCCTACAATTTGAAAGAATTTTCTAGAATTTAAGAAAATGTTTCCTTCTTCGAATTATTTGTTCACAAATTTAAGAAAATGTTTGTGTTTCAAAAAACGTTCATCCATTTTAAAGAAGTATGTAGTTTGCAATTTATGTTCAAAATTTCCATCAGTTGTTGGGAATTAGTTAACAAATTTGGAAAAAGTGTTCGAGTTTGTAAAATTGTCAAACACTATTTGAAATTCGTAAACTATTGACAAATTTCAAGAAATAGTTAAAACATAAGAAAAATGTTCATGTTGTTTGATAATGATGGACATTGCAAACAATAGAAGAATTCAAATTTGGATGAAACGTGCTCTTAGACGGAGCCTACTGCCTACCCGAACACCCTCCGTTGAACATGGTCTATTTTTGGACATCCTTCAAATGTCCCCAACTCTTACAAGCATGTGGGCATGACCGTGGTAAGCATCCTTGTCAGGTTTGTACCATTTCGGACACCATATGCAATTTGTGACGTGTCCGGTCATTTATCGGCCTTTCTGTTAACGGGAAAACATCAAAAATGGATTTTTTTTGTCAGAAGCTAGAACAACTTTCCATGGTACCTTAAATTGGTCATAAAATACCATGGAAAATAATTGGGGCCATTACAATGATGTAGAGAAACAAAGTGCTCTCAGACAGAGCCTACTGGCCTACCCGAACACCCCCCTTTGAACATGATCTATTTTTGGACATCTATCGAATGACCCCAACTTTCACAAGCAGCTTTTCATTCTCATGGTAGGCATCCATGTTAGGTTTGAGCGAATTTCAAAAAAATTGCAAGTTGTGACATGTTAGGCCATTTATCGGCCTTTTTAACGAGACGATCCAAAAAATGCAACATTTGTCGAAGACCAAAATTATTTGGCCTTGTACCCTGAATTGGTCATACAAGGCCATGAAAAGAAATTAGGGCCATTTGATGGATGTCATAGAAAATGTGCTCTCAGAAGGACCCTTCTACCTTACCCGACGAACAACCTCTCTTGAACATAGTCCTTATTGAATATGCATGAAATGACCCCAAATTTTGGCACAAGGTGGGAATGTCCATAGTACGCATCCATGCTTGGTTTGAATGAATTCCAACACCGTATGAACGTTGCATCACGTCCGGTCATTTATCAGCCTTTTTTGACCAAGGAAACTCTAGAAAATACAATATTTGTCGAAAAACAAACTATGGAATGGTTTCTTTCATTGGTCATACATGGCCATGAAAAAATGGGGCATTTCCAGAATGTAAAGAAACAACATGCTCTCAGGCAGAGCCTACTGCCGTACCCAAACGCGCTCCATTGATCATGGTGTATGCTTGGACATCCTTCAAATGACCACATATTTTGCAAGCAGGTGGGCATGCTCATGTTAGGCATCCAAGTCAGATATGAATGATTTCTGACACCGTATGAAAGTTGCGACACGTCTGGGCATTTATCTGCGTTTTTACCAAGGAAACTCGAGAAAATGCAAAAATTATCAAAAGTCCAAACAACTTGACATGGTGTCTTGTATTGGTCATACAAGGCCATGTAAAAAAGGGGCTATTTTGACGGATACCAAAAAATTGGGCCTATTTCGAGGATGTTGAAAACAAGTTCATTGCTTAAAATTTCATAAAGTTGAAAAAGTTCACTGCTTAAAAGTTCATAAAGTTAAAATTTCATAAAGATAAAAAAGTTCATTGGGAAAAACTCTTGAAAGTTGAGAAAATTCACAAAGTTTAAAAAAATTCAAAAAATAGTTCACGAGCTAAAATTTCATGCATTCCAAAGAAAGCTCACGGCTAAAAATTTCATGGATTTGAAAAAGCTTCTTGAATTTGAAAATGTTCATGAAAATTGGAAAAAGTTGAAAAACTTTTGCAAATTAAGAAAAGAAATAAAAAAGTAAAAGGAAAAATAGAAGAAAGAGAAAACAAAAACAAAAAAAACTTTAAGAAAAACCGGCAAACAGAAGAAAAAAATGAGATGGAGTTTGAGCTGGTTAGGTTAGTTTGAAATCCTTTCTCACGGTCCCAATTGGTCCAGTTTTTTAATGATGGCCTGACAGACACTAGAATTTGCTCAAAAATAAGACAAACACTAGAATTGACCACACAAGAAGTATAAAAGGTAGCAAGCGGGCATAACTAGTAAGCCCCCTCTGCTGGTTCGGAGTGCTTGAAATAAAACTAGAGGTATGGAGTTCGAGGATAATTTGTGCGATTGGGTGGCTTAATAGCACTGATCCACTCTAATGGTATTTGTGAGCGATGACTTCTGAAAGGGCTTGGTAGTCACACCCCTTAATAAAGAGTTTGATCTTTCAATTGTCTTTTCGGCCAGAGTTTCTTGAGAGAAAATTTCAATTTTCCCTGTAATTTTTAATTCATTTTTTTACAACACTAGTCAGTATTGATTTTATTGAATATATGATCAATATTACCCCTGGATGAGTGTGTTCTTGTAATAGTTTGGCACTTCAGACATAGTTTAGAGTTGAAAAGTGTATTTCCTTTCCTTTTTGAAATGATTGTACTCAAATAATACAATCATAATAAGTGATTAATAATTCATTAGAGGATAGACATCATTTGCAATGTGACCAAAGCCAATTTGTCTTTTCATGGGAAGTTTGCCTCCATCTGCATTAATTAGTTTGGGTACCAATGGAGGTCAATCAGGGAGAGTAAGTCATTCAGAAATGCAAGTTGCCTACTATACGTACACAACAACCACGGTTCTTTGAGGAGTTAGGTACGTACACATAAGCATGCATGAAGCCAAACATGTCTTGGCTCCAGCTGCATTAATTACTTTGGGTTACAATCAAGGCCAAAGAGGATTGCAATTTTAATACTTTGCGCACATGAAACCAAAGCCAGAGTTGGCTTGACATGGAAAGTGTGGCTCCGACTGCATTAGTGTGGGTTAAAATCTGGGTCAAGGAGGACTACAATTCATTTCAAAATGCAAATTGCATATTATACTTACACAACACCACAATCATTTGGGTTGTGACGTGTGTACGCATAATCAGTACAAACATGTCTGTGTCATGTAGGTTGTGATGGCTCTACTTTCTTTTTTGTTTCAACTGATATGGAGATGGCACTTCCTATATATTAGCTGTCAACAACAGATGGTGTATATTGGCAATACTTGTTATTTGTGAATGATGATTGATCATAGCAGCTAGAAAGTCCTTGATAGCTGCACCCAGTGATGATGAGTTTGATCTAGCCATTTTATGTTTTGCGCAGTTTCTTGTGAAAAAATTGCCATGTTATTGTTTCTTTCATTTGGTAAACATAAAAAGTTATTGTGCTTGTTGAATCTTTTATGATAAACACCAGTCTTGGACGAGTGTTTCTGTAATAATATGAACACTGAACAATTCAGAAACCCTATGGACCACTCCAATGGATCCGCTGAAGGGAAAGCCTGCGAAAACCCACTACCTATTGGGTTATCTTGTGATTGTAAGAAACTAGGAAAAGGGGTGGGGAGGGGGTGGCAATAGTTCTGTTCCTCGTGATTGTAAATTATATACGTAACTAGGATGATGGTAATTACAGTTTTGAAATTTGCAGTAATGTGATGGTCGAACGACGGGAATTGAACCCTTGCATGGTAGGTTCATAATTCTCACCACCTTGATCCACTTCGCTACATTTGAACCTTATCCACGTACATGCCTTTTCTCTTTTTTCCTATTGATCATTAACCTATATTTTCTTACCTTTTTATTCAATCGTGAGGCTCGAAATAGAATCTCGGTATGAGGCCTACGAGAAATAATGGTGTTTTGGCCTTTGGATTTGCCTCTCTTTCAACGATGACAGTTTCTTCTCCAAGATTCTAGTCCAACAAGACAGTGAGCTTGATGACATTTCATCCGCAATCAATAATGATAGTTGGCTTGAACGATGGAGTGGTATGCGGCGAGGAATAAAGTTGGTTGATCCTTGGTTAATAAATTATAGTGCTTTTAGACAAAAATATGTTAACATTAAAAATTGGCAAGCGGCAACAATACTTGGTTGTGCTCGACGCCTACATACTCGCCCCTGTGATAAAGTGTTCGTTCTAATCAACTAGGGTGTGTTTGGTTGCCTGCATGGATTTTGACCCCTTTGGATATGTGGCCAAGTATAGCTTGGCTGAGAAAATACAACCTCTAAACGGTGTTTTGACCTTCGTCTGGTTGCCCGCATTGGATCAGGAGGATGTTTCATACATGATGTTTGGTTGGCAACACTTGAGGGTCGTGGTTGTGAAGATGCAATTACATGATATTTGGTTTCTCCTGAACTTAAGTTAAGGGTCGTGGTTACATCATTTTAGTCCTAACTACTAAACAAATGACAGTTCATGCAAGATGAAAAGATGGTGGTACCAAATTAACACTCATATGGCTCAATGGGGGAAAGTTCGTCAATGACGATCAAGGGGAAATCGGCCAACGGTCCGCCCGCTACAACCTTTTTCTCTTCCAAGCTTCATTGTCACGTGCCTCCACATGATGGCCAGTCAACAGCATCAATAATCACATCATCTCCGCCGACACATACTCCTCACGACCCCATCTAAAATCTAGTTATGAAGAACATGCAACATGCAATAACAAGCTTAACTTCGATAGGGGAAGGTTGAAATGACTTATGATCAAGGATCTTAGATCTATTCTTCAAAGCATCAAATGTCCTCTCAACTGTAACTCTATGGCTAGTGTCTGAGATTAAAATATTCCAGCAGCTGTCTTGGGACAGTTCTTAGCAGAGAACTCATTGAGATGCTAGCTAGTTTTGTCTAAGGGTGGAAGAACCCCTTGCTGACATGCATATCTAGCATCTCTTAAGTAGAACTTACCATAACAGATGTTGATCCCATCAGGCCGAGCAATGTTGTCAGCAAGAATGTTAGCATCATAGGTCGATTCTTCCCAACTAGCTAACTCATATGCGAACTTGAGATCGAAATCAATGGTAGCAAGAACATTTGGCTTTTGTCCTCCATTCTATCCCGATATGATGTGGTGTGCAATCTCGGCATTGTGGCATTCACATGAGCACCATCTATTGCGCCACTACAATATCATCATGATATAAAAAACTGTTGTCGCTCACAACAATAGAAGCATGCCATGGCATGAAGTAACAATTAGTACTGCTCACCTTCAAAAACTGATACCATCTAGGGGTCGTGTGTTTATTTGAAGGAGTTGGACCAGTAGGTGCCTTGATCTTCTCTTCTCTATGCTCTCCTGTCGCATAATACATATGCTTGAAACTAGATGATACTCCACGCGTGGCTACGATAGTCTTGTTAAAAGAAATGTGTTATTAGGTGCTACATAAACAACTAAAACTAATGAAAATAAGATGCAAGA
Organism: Triticum aestivum; assembly: GCF_018294505.1. Taxonomy (NCBI): domain Eukaryota; kingdom Viridiplantae; phylum Streptophyta; class Magnoliopsida; order Poales; family Poaceae; genus Triticum; species Triticum aestivum. The sequence continues at coordinate 10,614,269 of NC_057794.1, read as the reverse complement.
GTATTTCTTGATATACACTTTAAAATGTGAAAAAATATGAAGCATTTAACAAAAGCATGTATAAAATTAAAAAATTAGAGTGCAATTAAAGCGATGTTATTTACATTAAAAATGTAAATGATCAACTATATAGGTATGCTCCAAGTGGCCAACACATAGACTGTGTCCATGACAGCACGAACTTAATGCAAATTTTTTAATGTGGCATGGGAGCGTTGCATGTATATACAAAAATATAAGAATAATTTACATGCATGGCTTGTTGATACGACATGGTTGTATAGCTAGGAAAACTACAGAGCGGCGATTCGATGCCCAAGCACATGTGCACCCGTGCTGAAGAAGAAAATAAAAACAAATACTATAAAAAATCAAAAAATTCAGATCATTTGGTGTGTGAGGTGCTCCAAATTTCATACCATTTGGACATTTGAGTAGCTCTCGGCAAAGAAGACAAATTCAAAGAATACTATAAAAGCTTATTGTTTATCTATAGTTCTCACCCAACTTGTCTTTTTTGCCGAGAGCTACTCATATGTCCAAATGATCTGAAATTTGGAGCGCACCTCACACACCAAATTATCTATCATGCATTTTTTGTAATTTATTGGTTGTCTTGATTTTTGTTATGAATTGCTTCTTGATAGGGTGCAGATGAGTCTGGGCTCAGAAATAGATATTGCTTATTGGGTTGTAGCTATTAAGCAATAGAGAAAAAGAGTGTTAGTTTATTAAAGGATAAGGATATACAATGTAGGTATGCTCTAAGTATCCAACACGCATACAATGTCCATGAGAGCACAAGACTTAATGCGGAAATTTAACCAATGACTTACATACATGAATTGATGATGTGCAGTTGATAGAACATTTACCCATAAAGTATTTTGAGCCTTTTTGCATCACAAATTAAACATAAGACCATAACATTTACTTGTAAAGTATCCATTCATGCAAAAATATTCTCATTATGAAATTTTTACAACACTTCTTCATATTTGCAGAACTGGTGCGTTTAGGCACCCAAACTTCATCGAAAGTGCTTTCAACACTGAAGCAGGGCTCAACTTGGCACTACTAGGAAAAGGGCTATAGATGATATGGACATTAATGGCACACCATGTATGTGGTGCGCCACCGCTATATAGCAGTGGCGCACCAGATACAGGTGCGCCATTATTGACATATTACTAATGGTGCACCTGGTGTGTGGTGCGCCATTAGTAGTTTTCAAAAAAAATTGTTACCAATGGCGCACCATGGGATAGTGCGCCATTACTAGTTGACATAGTAATGGCGCACCACACCCACTGTGCGCCAATAGTAGTTTTGAAAAAAATAAAAAAAATTGTTAGTAATGGCGCACCAGTGGACATTGCGCCATTATTACAAATTTATTTATTTATTTTTTCAAAACTACTAATGCGCACCACACATCAGGTGCGCCATTAGTAACCCTGATGTTAAATGCACCCCACCCCTCCCCCCTCGTGGACCGCCTTTTCAGTTTTAAAAAATAAAATAAAATGATGGAAATGCCAAAAAAATAAAAGAAAAATAAGTTTCCCATGTGATATGTGGTCTAGTTGTTGGGAAAATTTACAAATATGAATTTTGACTTTATTTGCAAAATCTCTTTGGAATTTAGTAAAATGGGCATAAGTTTTGCATACGAACTCGGATTTGAAAGATTTTTATATGAAAAATCATCTACTCGAAAAGTTACATACAGATTGAATCGGGGGAACCCAATTCAACATCTTCAGAATCCCCAAAAACCTAACGGAACGAAAGATACGGGGCTTTTAAGATCTAGAGGGGGGAAAATGAAAAAAAATCAAACTTACTAGTGGCGCACCATTTGCTAGGTGTGCCACTAGTATCAGAAAAAAAATTGGTTTAAATAAAATTAGGATTTTTAAAAAAAATATGATACGTAATATGACCGGGAAGTTTGAAATATTTTTTCAAAATTTTATCACACTCATGAACATGAACAAAGTCCTAGACATCAACAAGGTTTAATAGGATTGATATGACATATATATCAACAAGTGCCTGTGAAGTGAGCTGGTGCTAGGGTTGGATAGAACTGTGAAGTTAAGCGTGCTCGGGCTGAAGTAGTGTGAAGATGGGTGACCTTTCAGGAAGTTTGACCACAGAGTGCAATTTGACTTGAGATTAAGCCATAGTCACTCGAGATTAAGAAAAAAACAAAAAATTTGAAAAAAAATTCTAAAAAAATTTGAAAAAAATTTGTTAGTAATGGCGCACTTCTATGTGGCGCCATTACTAAGCCAGATAGTAATGGCGCACCAGTGGTGCGCCATTACTATTTTGTTACTAATGGCGTGATAATAGTGGCGCACCTGTAGTGCGCCATTAATGGCCAAAACAGGTGCGCCACTAATTAAACTTTTCCTAGTAGTGTGGAGAAGAGTTCAGTTCTGGAGGGGGAAAACCGAAAAGAACCAGAGGGGGCGTTTGGTGGCGCACATGAGAGGAGTTGGGGTATGGCGCGACCCACCAGACGAGGTGTCTGAGCCCACGCGTAACACCAGGAGGAAAGAGGAGAAAAGGGGATTGAAGAAAAAGAGCAAGGCCGACTCCTCTCTCTCGCCATCCTCGCTGCTCACCCACCAGATCTATGGAGGGAACAAGGGGAAGAACTAGATCGAGGGGGAGAGTCCAGATCGAAGGAGAGAGAGGTGAGAAGAGGGTGCCGGGAGGCTGGCGGTGGCGCCCGATCCACCACGAGGCTGCCCCTTCCTGACAGCGCGCTCCACCTCCCCGCCACCCTCGACCGACGATCCACTTCTCCTCTACAACGACGACAACCTGCTGCACTTCCACGTCACCAACCTCAAGAAACGGAGCTGCTGATCCTCTCCAACGACCTCTCCCTGCTCCTCTCCAACTCTCTGCGGTTCATCAACAAGATGATGACCGCGTAGCTGCTGTTCTTCTTTGTCCTCTGCTACTCTTCTTCAAGGTCTACATAGGAGATCTCCAAGCTTCTCCTACTACAGATCGTCCCCAACATGACCTTGCTGTTCCTCTTCTTTGCTTGCAACATCTACAGCTTAGAAGATCATCAAGACCCATAGGCTCTGAATCTCTCTTTTCTCTTGTTTCTATTAACTGAAAAGAATATATGTATTGATGGGTCTGAAACTTGCCCTGTCACCTGTGCATCTTCACTGAACCCCCATGAATCCTTGTTGAATTGCTGTGAATTGTTGCATGGACATGAGTTAGTTGGTGAAAATTATAGTGAGAACACTCAGTAAGTTACCTAGTGATCTTGATTTCATGTGTGAGTAGTTATGAGCAACTGAATCATCTTTCCTTTGCTAGTTACTTCTTTGTGTGTTCGATTAATCAGAATTTTAACAAAAAGATAGTCCTATCTCTGAACCCTTAACCTTTGTTGTCAATTATTTTGTTTCACTTTGATCCAGTGACTACTTGTTACCAAGCCTGTTTGATTAGTCTGATAAGTTGTTTCTACCTCTATTAAAACCAGACATTCTCTTGTCCTGATTGTTTCGAATGCGTGTTCCGGAGTTCTAGATCCCTATGGAGAACCAGCATTCTAATATCACTATATCTACATTTGATCATTTTGGCGCCGTTGCGAGGGATCTAAATTTCATTGGCACGTTAGTAGAAGCAGATCAGCATTTATTTTAGGTCGGTTCCGTAGTATTGCTGGCAACTAACCATTCCCTAACATTGGTTGCAGTTTTGAGAAAAACTAGCATGTGTCAATTTCAGGAACTTTACAGGAAATTGTCTTATGTTACAATCTGAAGAAAGTTCACTAGAGTCATTTGATCCAAAAATTGAAATGAATTTCTTGAGAAGAAGAGAGAATCAAACACGGATTCAAGTTGCTGAAACTCTGCAAGAACAAGAAGAAGAAAAGATGCCTGGTCCAGTAGCTTTGCTCAGGGACCTGTGGATCCCAAGAGATCATGGGATACCAGGAGAAATGGTGCAACCAATTATTCAGGCAAACAATTTTGAATTGAAGCCAGCTCTGATTAACATGGTACATCAGTCCAGATTTGGCAGAATAACTTTAGAAGATCCACATGAGCATATCAGGACTTTCTTGGAGTATTGTAACACCCTCAAGAAAAATGGAGTTTCACCAAGTGCTATCAAATTGTCAATGTTTCCATTTTCCTTGAGAGATGGAGCAAGAGTATGGCTTCACTCATTTCCCGAACATCTGAAGAATACTTGGGAAACCTTATCACAGACATTCCTCGAGAGATATTTTGCACCAAAAGAAGTTGCTGAATACAGGGACAAGTTAACAAGGTTTACTCAATATGATGGAGAAAGTTTGTATGATGCATGGAAAAGATTCAACTCTTTAATCAGAATGTGTCCCCATCATGGGTTAGAAAGGTGGCTGGTGTTACAAACCGTTTACAAAGGACTGACTACTCAGACCGGAGCCTTTGTTGATTCTGCTGCCGGAGGAGGAATCATGAACAAAAATCTTGATGCAGCATTTGCATTGATTGAAAGTATGGCGTCTCACCATTTCTAGTGGTCGAGTGAAAGAGCAATAGCACCATCGCATCCTGGTGTGTATAATGTGACTGCAAATGATAGCATGGCGGCATAGATTGACATCTTGAACAAGAAGATAGACAGTATCATGTCAAATTGTATCCGTACATTTGTAGCTTCAGTAAGTGTGCCTCAAATGTGTGATGTATGTGGCCAAGCAAGTCATCCTTTAGGAGAATGTACCTTTTATTCAGCAATTGGATCACCGGTTTCAGAAGTGAGTTATGCCCAAAGTCAAGGTCCATTCTCAAACAGCTACAATCCTTCTTGGAGGAACCATCCAAACTTTTCGTACAAGAACAATCAGTCATATGCAAGTGGATCAACAGTACAAGGAAATCGACCACCAAATCATCCAGGTTAATTTCAAGTGCTGAGGCAGAATGAACAACAAAATGTTTAGTCAAATGGAATGGAGGAAATCATGAAGATGCAGTTGGAATTGATTATCAAAATGACAAATGAAGTTAATGGCTTAAAAGACTCTGTTAAGATGCTTGTGAGCAATATGGATAGTATGGTGGGAGAAAATGAAGCAAGGCTGCCTGCTCAACCAATTCCAAACCCAAAAGCCCACTATGGGGCAATATCTTCAGTTGATGCGGTCACTAAAAGGAGTGGAGTTATGACAGTGCCATTACGCCCTACTCCGAAGACATATGTGCCACTTGCTATGAGGTCAATCTCATCCGGAACTTCACATTCAACGTTATCCGAGAAACTAAAGGAGAAATGAGTTGATAACCAAATTGAAACTGGAGTCGAAGTTCCTGGTTTTTAAACAAGAGCTGAGCCTTTGCTCGAGGAAGCAATAACAACCAGCAATATTCCTTTTCCTAAGAGGTTCAACAAACCCAAAGATGTCAAGCAATTTGCCAAATTCGTTGAAACTATGAAAGGAGTTTAGATTACTATTCCTATTCTAGAAGCTATCTTGCATGTTCCAATGTATGCAAAATATTTCAAGGAATTATTGACAAAGAAAAGAAGCATGTATGAACTATAAGTAGTGACTCTATCAAAAGAATGTAGTGCAATAATTCGGAATTCCATGCCTGAAAAATTGGATGATCTAGGAAGCTTTTGTGTACCATGTCTGATTGGAAACAAAACTTACAATGCTCTGTGTGACTTGGGCTCAAGTGTTAGTGTGCTACCACATTCAGTTAGCCAACAGAACATATAGGAAACCGTTGGAATTCTTGAGGATGTTCCAATAAAAGTTGGGAAGTTTAATTTGCTTATCCGGTTGACTTTGTAATGCTAGATATGGAGGACAAAAGTGAGGTTGTAGTACTTGGAAGACCATTTTTGGCCACAGCTGGTGCACTTATTGATGTCCAAGAAGCTAAATTGAGCTTGAGGTTTGGAAATGAAAATGTTGAGTTTAACATGAAGAATGCAACACATGTTCCTCAAAGAGAAGAACACTGCTACAGAATTGATACAGCACATAAATGTGTGGAAGAAGTTTATGAAGAGAGGTATGGAAGTAATTATTGTGAAGTAGTTGAGGAGGAAAATAGTGAAATTAGATATGAGGAAATCAGACCTATGAGCATGTTGGAAAGCAGTGCAAGGCCATTAGAGAAGATACAACCAAGGCAAATAGAAATGAAACAACTTCCCGAAAGTTTGAAGTGTGCATTCTTAGACAATGAAAACCAGTGGCCAATTATCGTAAATAGTGAGTTGACGGAAAGGCAAATAAAAGGGCTTGGATGAGTTTTTTTTTGCAATTTTAACATTGAACACATCAGAAATGCTTATAGTTGTCATATGTATTTTATTTTGTTTTTAAATGTGCATCAATAAATAATTCAAATTATCATTAGTTATAATATAATAGAGGATGAACCTAGGAAGAGACATTAACGCAATGATGCCAAATCCGCACTTGTCTTTACCATTAAAGTGTGGCTCCAAAAGCATTAATTAGTTTGGCTTGAAAGCGAGGTCAAAGAGGAGTGCAAGTAGTTTGAAAATGCAACTTGTATATTGAGCAGTTAAGTGTGCACACATTATCATGACAAACCTGTTTGTGTCATGTGTATATTAGCTGCAAAAATAGACCGTGTGTATCAACCATATTTGTGAGTTTTGGATTATGGTTGATTAAAGGTCCTACCAAGGTCATGATAGTCGCACGCTTTGATGAAGAGTTTGATCTAGTTTGATCTAGCCATTGAATCTTTTTTGCCACAGTTTCTTGAGAAATTTTTTCATATTTATTATGTCTTACATTTTCAGGCACCAACAGGTTTTGAGCTTGCTGAACCTTTTATGACAAACAATACTAATCTTGGATGAGTTTTTGGTAACATTCTGAACACACGAACACTCCAGACAAAGTTTAGAGTTGAAATGCTTAATTTTCTTTTCTTTCTGAAATGCATGAAAGTAAACAAGTCATTTTTTGTAAATAACAATTCAATAGATGGTGAACGTGGGGAGAGACGTCGTTGTAATGAGTCCAAAGCCAGGCTTGTCCTTACATGGAAATTAAAGAACGGTTGCAGCTGATTGATTAGGTTGGGCCGGCAGAATGGAGGAAGCGACAGGAGTGCAAGTCATTTGATAATGCAACTTGCGCCACAATAATACATCAAGCAGTTGAGCTTGTCGGCATATATAATCATTGAGTTAGCATGCGTCGTCATGCATGTTGTGATTAATCACCCAAAAAGATAGTGCGCTATACAACACGGCTAATAGCACACTAGAACATTCCATGTAATGTCTCGTTAAATGAAATCAGGGCACAATCATTTAATATAGCGCGATATAGCTTCGCTATAGCTGAAAGTGTTCTTGTGAGCCCAAGCTCACATGCACCCCTTGCTACAATGAAATCCAAAAAAAAATCTAAAAATATGATTTTTTTTACCAACAAACATTGATGTTTTTTCATATGTGTGCAAAATATCGTGACACAATGGCTTTCATGCAGGTCTCAAAAAAATTGAATGCTTCCAAAACAGTTTTTATTTGGCATGATTTCATTTATTTATTTTGCCGAGACCTCCACAAATGTCATTCCATCACCGAAGTCGGCACACCTGTGAAACACTTATAAATGTTTGTTGCCAAAAAATTCAGATTGTTTTGAATTTTTTTAGTATTTTCTTTTCAATTTTACTGTGTAGCAAAAGGTGCAAGTGAGCTCAAGCTCACGTACTCCATGTCCTGCTATAGCGGACTTTAAGGGCTGCGCTATTTTCTTCCTCGGCTGTAATGGATATGATTCCCTCCGTCCATAATGTAAGATCGTTTTGCAAGCTCTTATTAACCTTTGTTTCACTGGAGATGAGCCAGGGATGACGCATCCTTTCACAAGGCTGGCACGCTTGTAAATGAGTGCTCGCTCGCTTCTTATAAAGCGGTGACTTGCCGGAAACCAACATACATACGGTCAGCATGGAGCATATGTGGACGCCATTGATCTTGCTGCAGCTGCTCCTAGCGGCAGCTGCAACAGCAGCCACCACCGCGACGACTGCTGGGTGTCGGCCGAGCTGCGGCGGCGTGGACATCCCCTACCCTTTCGGCATCGGCGTCGGCTGCTTCCGCAAGGGCTTCGAGATCGAGTGCATCAACAACAGCCCTGTGCTCGCCGGTACGTCCCTCCGCGTGGTGAAGCTGACGTTGGATCCAGACCAGTCGCAGGTGATGCTCCCCATGGGGTGGCAGTGCTATAACGCCTCCGACCCAGGTGACACCAACAGCAACTGGGACTATGGAGAGACGACCATGAACAAGGACGGCGTGTACCGCATCTCCAGCACCCACAACATGCTCGTCGTCGTCGGCTGCAACACCTTGGGCTTCACGGCGAGCAAGAGGACCGAGGGCGGCACTGCTAACTACGCCTACTACACCGGGTGCATGTCCTACTGCAACAACTCGGCTAGCGCGCAGGACGGCCTATGTGATGGCGTAGGGTGCTGCCGCGTCAACATCCCGCCGGGGCTCACCGACAACTACTTCAACTTCCGGGAGTTCGACCACTCCAGCATGATGGACTACAGCCCGTGCGACTACGCCTTCCTCGCTGACAGGAACAACTACACATTCCGCCGGTCCCACCTCAAGATGGACACAAAACGGTCCTCGCCGGTGTGGCTGGACTGGGCCATTCGCGGCAACAGCTCCATCTCCGGTGACATACCGTCGTGCAAGCAAGCAGCCAAGACCGACCAGTACGCCTGTGTCAGCGCTCATAGCGACTGCGTCGACTCCATCAACGGGCCTGGCTACAACTGCAAGTGCTCCAATGGCTACGAGGGCGACGCCTACTTGCCCAATGGATGCACTAGTAAGAGGCCCTGCTTAATTAGTACTTCCTCAGCTTCAAAATACTTGATGTTCTATTTTTCTTTCCTACATCATACATATTAATTTGTTTAAATTCATTATAAACTATATTTCCATGTTATATGCAGTTGATTGATGTTGTACATACTGATATAGAGATGCTTGAAAACTTCAAATATTTAAATGTCCCTGATTAATTTTCATTTTTGAATTTGCGGCCGGGACACACAGATATAGATGAATGTGCAGATCCGGCCAAATATCCTTGCTACGGTGTATGCACGGACACCCAAGGATCGTACGACTGCAACTGTCGTCTAGGTTATCGAAGCCATGACCCAAGAACCGAACGATGTACTGAAAAGTTCCCACTTGCCGCACAGATTTCCATAGGTAATTAACATCATACTCTTCTTTTTGCTGAGTAATTAACATCATACTCCTACCACACATGTATGTATTAATTCCATCGCATTTGATGATTAAATTGTATAAATTGATCCCCCTTGGTAGCCCAAGCTTACCTATATATACAAACTAATTAAAGTATGCTAAAACATCTTATTTCTCAAATATGTAGTTTGTATAGTTCGAGACTGTAGGTGAAGCGTCATGAATTCAACTGAAATTCAACAACTTGACAATGAGCATAAAATACAATGACTCTAAATTGATCTCTCTCAGTTGCCTGGAATGATTTTTTTTCAAGGACGCATAAATGCATATCTTCACAATCGGGCTGTTGGATCATCTTTTTTACATTAGAGTGATGCTCCACTATTTATTTTATATTTTTTGATTACTTTTAAATCGCTAAAGACATATTAAGCCTTAACAAGTAACATGGTAAGCTATGACAGACACAATTTTACCTATATATATTCTACAACCGTTCTCCAAGTAATTATGAACTGCAGCACAGAGACGCCAAACGGTAGTGGTGGAAGTTTTGAATTTCTCGTGTTTGGTACTATTTTTTTGAGATAATTTCAAAATTGTTTCTGGGAATTATCTGTAAGATAGAGACCTTCATTTATTACTTTGTAGAAACATTTTTTCATTGGGAAATGCTATTTGATGATAAAATGATGTGTTACTTCATTTGTCTCTCTCCTGTTTAATTACGTATCCCATCTTTTTTTGCATATGTCGCATGCATGTTACTACGGCATGTGTTACTCACTATGAATAGTCAAAATAGGTCCAAAGAGCCCTACTGTCCTTCTCCCTTAAGTTTATTCAAGTGAGAGGGAATGAGAGTCCATATCTATGGGGAGCTTTACATATGGGAGGGTACCTTGACAAATGACCAAGGCTACTGATTGTGTTGGTAGGTGTGAGCGATAGAATGATAAGTGTAGATCCGAGTCCGTGAAGACTAGCCAAATGTGAGGGTGTTCATAGTACATGCTACACAACTCCTCTTCATCCATGCATTAGTGTGTATTTGGTTAGTTGTGCCTTATTTAGACTTGGACCCGTTTGATTCTTTCCTTCTTGCTTGACTTGTTGACCATGGCAATTTTCTTGGAATTTTGCTAACCACTATGGATTTTTTTTTTGACTGAGCGGGAGTTTCGTTGACCATCTTGGTCCTTGCTGACTGTCTTGGATATGACTACTCGTTTTCCACACATGCACGCACACGCGCGCGCACGCGCGCGCACACACACACAGCTTAATTCAATTTCCCATGTATCACTTTTATATTTGTGGCAGTTTAAAGCACTGTGTAAACTCCAGAATTAAGATTATATCTTTTATGGGAAACTACATAGTTAAGGTTTTATTCTTTTATTTTTTCCCATGTAGGTGCAATAAGTGGCATTCTCGTCTTGGCACTTATAATATTCGTTTATGTTCTTCGCAAAGAGAGGCGGGAGGCCAGGGACTTTTACCGAAAGAATGGTGGCCTTACATTAAAGGATGCTGCAAATATTAAGATTTTCAAAAGGGGGGAGCTCAAAGCAATTTTAAAGAGTCACAATTTAATTGGAAAAGGTGCCTTCGGTGAAGTTTACAAGGGTGATATTGATGGAGCTCTAGTTGCAATAAAGAAACCAATTGGTGATAATGTGCATGAGAACAAGCAATTTCCAAATGAAGTTATTATCCAGTCTCAAGTCATGCATAGGAATATTGTAAGGCTTAGAGGTTGTTGCCTTGAAGTGGATACCCCCATGCTAGTGTACGAATTCATCTCCAATGGAAGCTTGGAAGACTTTCTTCACAAGGATAAAAGCAAGCTTCTCAACTTGGACGTACGTCTAAGTATTCTTCAAGAATCAGCACATGGTCTATCTTATATGCACTCACAAACCCACACCAAAATCTTGCATGGTGATGTTAAACCAGCAAACATTCTCTTGGATGAAAAGTTTACGCCGAAGATCTCAGATTTTGGCATATCAAGGTTGATTGCAAAAGACAAGGAACAGACTGCCAACATCATAGGTGACATGACTTATATGGATCCAGTATACCTAAAGACAGGCCGATTGACCGACAGAAGTGATGTCTATAGTTTTGGGGTTGTCATTTTAGAACTCATTAGCAGGAAGAAGGCCACTCACTCTGACAATAATAGCTTAGTGGGCAGCTTCCAAGAGTGTCATCAAAGAGGGGAGACAGCACTGAAGTTGTTTGATCCAGAAATTGCAACAACAGGCAATTTCGAAATTCTTGACAAGCTAGCAAAGATTGCTATGGAGTGTCTTCATCTTGATGTGGATCAAAGACCATCAATGACAGATGTTGCAGAGCGCCTTCTCATACTGCATAGGTCCCGTAAGCTGTAGGTTGGTTTCCTGGTCGGATTTAAGTTTCAATAGCATGTATGTTAGTTCCGTCGAATAAGACACGTAACTATAGAAGTGCATACTTTGTTGTTTTTGATGTTCAATCAAAATTTGTACTAGTGAGTATCTGTCTGTTTCATGTGAGCAAATGTACGTATTGATTTAAAACTCTTCCAATTCAAAACCCTTCCGATTCCATGAAGACCTGATTACGAGTGCGTGTGGGTTCCGTGATATCTTGTCTGTTCTCCTTAGGATAAGTTTGGTCTACATGAGGTAATAGATACTCCCTCCGTAAACTAATATAAAAACGTTTAAATCACTATTTTAATGATCTAAACGCTCTTATATTAATTTACGGAGGAAGTACAAAACACCCTCTCCTCATCCGATTCACTGGAGCTAAGATGTCATCCGGAGGAGACGACACCACACTCGCAATGATCATTCTTTGGCTCCTTCTGTCGACTTCTTATGTCGAGGTTGGTACAGCAACTGTTGAGGAGTTATTAAGGTCTGACCAAGAAGAGAAAAGCTGAACATGCTTGCTAGCCTGGCTTCAGAGCTTGGAGCGACCACAGGATGTTGGCAACTGCACGCACGACAGGGATCACGGCCATGATTTTATTCTATATTATACCTTAATTTGCTGGCTCCTGGCCGACACATGACAACAAACAGGCTGTCTGGTCGTTCCGATATTGACGGAGAGAGTACTATATAATATGGTTACCAGATTGAACAGGCATGTGACGGCGAGCTATGGATCTAAATCATGTTGCATTTTCAAGAAATGCAGTTTAGATGCTATTATTACTCAGAAGAAACAACTAAATAGTGCATCCGGTTGGTATGACTTTTCTGGAAACCAGCCAAGATCAGCAGAGGTTCCGTATAGTATGGTTGTTGGATCGATGAAATATATACTCCTATATGGTATGAATGGCTGCCATATGATATAACTTGCAAGAGCGAGTTGTTCTTTTGTCACTCATGGCCAGTAATTAATCATAGTTCAAGCCGTCGACAATTAGATGCCGGCCGTTTTTCCCTTTCAAAGGCATCCTGCGACGTACACCCCCCCGTGTCGTCTCCTCTGGAGGCGACTCGGGCGGACCCCCGACCCCTGCCGCCGAAACCCACCCCCTCCTCCCGCTTCTCCCTCGCCGCCGCCAGCACACGTCGATGGGCAAAGCCCGCTGGCGGCTGGCGGTGGCGGGACCAACTCTTTTTTTCCGCGTGGGGAGCTCCTGGTGGTTGGCGGCTGCTGGATCTCGTGGTGGTGCGTGGCGGCTGTCCAGCTAGGCAGGCTCTCGAGTTGCGGCGGCTTGGGGTTTGCCGGTATTGGCTGCTGTGCGGCGCGTGCGGTGGAGCCGGACTCGGCCGGGGTTGAGGCGGGCACGCATGCATCTGACCCAGATTTGGCGGGTTTGTGTGGCTCCAGATCTGGGCGTGCGGCCGCGTCCTATGGCCTCCCTCCTGCCATCCTGCGCTTGTGCGCCGGTGGTGCCTGCTGCCGGCTCCGGCTGCTCCAACTCATGTGAGGGTAGAGGTGGAGGGGGTCCCAGGCTTCATGGCAACGGCTCTTGTGGCCCTCTTCTCGTGGCGCAGTGGGGGTGCTCCTCTCCCTTCCCCGGGCTTGCTGTGGCGGCCAGAGGCGGTCTTCGGATTTTGAGGCGAGGCGTTCGTGTTTGGCTCCGGGTGAAAACCTTGCAGAGACCTCAGTCAATGCCGGTGACGCGTGATGCTTTCTGGTGTCATCCTCCTCCCTGTAGGCGCGTTGCTGAGGAGTCTAGTTCATCCAAATCCCTCGAGTCTAGGGTCTTCGGGCGAAAGTCCATGATCCGATTTGCTAGATCGGGCGACGACGGCGTCGTGTACGTTGCTACCTCCTTGGAGGCGTCATCTTGGAGACCTTGACTGTGGGTGGTTACCGACGGCTCATGTGGTTGGTTGGCGGTGGTGTGTGGCTGACGGTGTTGGTGGTGTGTGGCTGATGGTGGTGGTGGTGCGGTCGGTTTGGGGTCGGCGGTGGTTTTGTGCTCTTCTTGGCGGTGTTCGTGCTCGAGTGCTTCCGGGTGTCACTACTAGGGAAAACCCTAGCAGTAGCGTTGGTTTTGTGCTCACTAGTAGCGCAGGTAGGCGTGCTACTAATAAGGCGCTACAGCTATTGCTTAGCAGTAACGCGTGCCGCACGCGCTACTGCTAGGACAAATAGCTGCAACGCTTGTTCACTCCCACGCTGCTGCTAATGTAACTACTGGCAGCGTGTTTTCTTTCCATCGCTACTAGTATTGTTTTTTAGTGTATTTATGCGCCATCGTACAAATATTGGTACAATACCAGTTATGAGGTTTACATCATTATGTCCATAACAGTGTGTCAAATGAAGGCGGATTAGGTTCAAGTGGAGGCAATATGTGGTGCATGTCAAAAGTATACTACTAATCCAAACTTGATCTAGTTTGGACTAGTAGTACTTTCGATGTGCACCACATGTTGCCTCCACTTGAATCTAATCCGACAGCACAAGCTATTTAATCATCATCATAATCATTAGCACCAACAATATTTATTTAATCACCACTAACACTAGCTAATAATAATCATCAGTCATTACCACCAACACTAGCTATTTTATCATCATAGTAATAGTGTAGCACATCATCATCCTCAAACTCATTTCTAGCTAATCACTCCTGCTGCTCTCTCTTAGGTAAAACAACATAAAACATGTGTAGCTCTCCTCCTTGATCAAGTTGGAGCATGCAGATGAACCTGTCTCCTAATTTTGGGTAGCACATCTGTTTGCTGCTCCCTAGTACTTGTCTGCGCTCCCCCATCACTTATCTGGTCCAGTCTTACACTATTAAGCATTCATCGCTGATCTTGAATGCACTAAAGTAACATGTAGGATATCTTGGCAGTAAGCTAATAATAGTCATGGTACCTTTAGTCTCGATCCCATAAGGTACAACATTCATCGGGAGTCCCTATTGAAGAACATCGTATGGTCACATACTTAGCAATGAAGTTTAGCTTCACAAATAATGTATGGAAAAGATGCACTGAGGACAAATAGTAAAAATCTTACCATCATTCCTAAATAGATGTGACCGTAGTTCATGACGAACACTATTGGTCGCACGTTTTCAGTACTAAGATTTCTAAGTCTAGGAAGAAAATTTGTCTTGACGGTATCAAGATCCTCAAGCCATGAAACATAATGACTTAGCTCCTCGCAGTTTAGTTCAGCCCCGGGACAGTAGTAGGTCCTGTCTACCAAGCGCTGGACATGTTTGCTTGCACCGAAATAAGCTGACAATACAAATTAGTTGTCAATTATTTTTGAATAAACAATATCAAAGACATAAATATGGTTGAGAAACTTACATTTTGGTGTAACTGGAGGCGTCTGCACATCGACCCAGATGTCGGTATTACCTTCAATATCATCTTCCGGACGAATATCAAAGGTGATAACCATATCAGGCTGAAATGCATAAGTCTTGCATAGTGCTAGCC
The DNA here is from genome assembly GCF_018294505.1 of Triticum aestivum. Taxonomy (NCBI): domain Eukaryota; kingdom Viridiplantae; phylum Streptophyta; class Magnoliopsida; order Poales; family Poaceae; genus Triticum; species Triticum aestivum. The sequence goes on along the minus strand of NC_057794.1, from coordinate 10,599,045 downwards.
ATGTTTTGCATCCAAAATAGGTGTAGTCGTCTGAATTGTATAATTTTGCGTGGAAAATATAACCATGCTTGGTCTTCAAATAAACTTTTTTTACCTCCGTAGTATGACTGAAACCTATCTTATCCAATACAAAAACTTTTGCATGGCAGGGGATACACTAGTAGAATAGTAAAAAAATATAAGTTCAAGCAAATGAAGCAGATGTCATGCTTAATTACGAAAAAAGACTTGTCGTTGTGATTTACTGTATCCACTTCGAAGTTCTCATCCAACTTGATGCTGAAGCGCCTATCATCATCTAGGAAGATTCCGTCGCACAGGCCGCGCTCGTTTTCGCAGTATTTGCAAATACCGAAATCCTTTTTGTCGTCAGACATTTCCTATGTTCATAGTTAAAACATTAATTGAAAATCGATAGAAGACAACTATCAGGATACTCAACACACAAATTCGGGGCACTCGATATTTCCTACATATTCTGGCAAAAGTCATGCCAAAATTCACAGAAAAATCCGGCATGACCTTTGCTAAAATAGGATATATCGAGCGCTTGAAATTTGCCGGAACGGAAATGAATCAACACTCCGGCAAAACATAGGCCACTCGGAGGTGTAACCTGCAAACATGACCGGCCACTTGGATATTGAGCAACACAAGATATACATTTCAAAATATCTTATAAGACTCAAATTAGCATGCATTCAATAAGCAAAAGTAAATCATCTCATGCGTCCATACATCGTCGAATATTATCACTAATACATCCTGAATAGTGTCATACATATAACATCACTAGTACAACTAAAACCCTAGCACACGACGGGTATCGGCGCGGGCGGTGGACACCCACAGAGAAGGAACCATCACGGGATCATAGCTCCAGTGAGATCCCTGGAGAACCTGCCAGGTATTGGAGAACCTGTGCTCCAACGCAAACAAGTAGCGACGGACGTGCGCGTCCTCCTCACTGACACGGTGACGCACCACCTCCGCGGAGTCCTCGAGCCTCTGGACCGTCACTGGCCCACGCGACCGCCATCAAAGAAGGTTCGGGTCAACGACAGGCTGGCTCCTCACCAACCTGCGCCCCCCGGTAGGTAGCGCCTCCCAGTACCACCCCGGCGGAGCCCAGTCCCGGACATGGCCCATCTGGTCAAGCAGGTGTCGTCCTCCGCCGACTCGACGACGAGGATGCGGGATAGGCATTGTCCACGTCGATGCGGGAAAATTGCTTTAACTAAAAAAATAGCAACAAGTTCTTACTAACTAGTTCTATTAATTCAACTAGTTCTTACTAAAAATAAACATACTATAAATAAAAATATTCTAGTACCTAATTAGTACCTAGTTCTTACTAACTAATTAGTACCTAAGAACTACTGCCCTAATTACCCTAACTAATTTGATGGAGGTAGAAACCCTAGGCAGAGGTAGGGCAGAGGGAGGAGCAGGCGTGCTCACCTCGGGTGCCTGCGACGAGGGAGGGGCAGGCGGCGTCGAGGTCGTGGTCGGGGCTCCGGGGCGGCGTTGAG
>NC_057794.1:10586537-10597288 GCF_018294505.1 Triticum aestivum | reverse complement strand
CGTCCCGGGCGGTGCTGAGGTCAGGGGCGGGGCCGGCGTTGAATCTGGGGTCGGGGGCGGCGTGGGGAGAGCGCGCGGCGGCCTCGGGGCGGCGGCGGTGAGGCTGAGGGCGGCCTCGGGCGGCGGCGGTGAGGAGACGGCGGCGAGGGCGAGGGACAATTTGGTGGCCGGGGGTCGGGGTGGGGGGAAATCGCTGTTTAAGTGAAACGTAATGGCAACGCGTTTCCGGAAACGCGCTATTGCTAAGTTAGCTATAGCGCGTTTACTGAAACCCGCTACTGCTATTCCTTTCTCCTTTTTTCCCCTTTTTCTTTTATTTTTCTTTACATTTTATTTTTTCCCTTTCTCCTTTTTCTATTTCTTTCATTTTCATTTACTTTTTTACTTGTTTTTCACTTTATTTTATTTCCGTTAGCAGCAGCGCTTTACACGTAAGCGCGCTGCAGCTAAGGAGATTAGCAGTAGCGCTGGGCCATTATACGCGCTACTGCTAGGTTGGGCTAGCCATGTGCGCCCAGTTCAAACGTAGCAGCAGCGCTTTTCGCTAGTACACGCTACTGCTAAAGTCATAGCAGTAGCGCGGTTTATTTACGCGCGCTGCTACTAAGTAGCAGCAACGCTTGATTTTCTACAGCGCTACTGGTAAAATTCTGTGTATAGGCTTTTCCCTAGTAGTGTGTGTCTCTGCTAGGTGATGCCCTGTGTCTACGCCAGTGGCACAAAGGTGTCGTGGCATTGTCTCAGTCTCGCATGCCCTTTCGAATGTTGCCCCGACATAGGTGGTGCCATGGCGTTGTGCAGTCTAGGTTGCGCGGTGCCTTTCGATTGCGTCGATGGTGCAGTGGCATGGTTTGGTCCGCTTGGTGATGCTCTTTGACTATACCAGTTGTCGGATCACGGGTTCCGGCAAACCCTTGATGTTCGAACTCTGGGGTGCACGCGAAGTTCTTTCCCTCCTTCCGATCTACGCCCTAGCTCGCTAAGGTCTCGCGGGCGATCTCGACGCACTCGCAACACAAAGACACAAGGTTTATGCTGGTTCGGGCCACCGATGTGGTGTAATACCCTACTCCAGTGCGGTGGTGGTGGATTGCCTTTTAGGCTCATGATGAACAATACAAGGGGAAGAACAGCCTCATGAGGTTGAGGTGTTCTTGTGCTTGGCGTGCTAAGGGTTGGCCTTTGATCAGATCGGATCCCCCCTCTTTGGTGGTGGCTAGTCCTACTTATATAGGCCCCGGTCCTCTCCCCAAATATTGAGCGGGAAGGGAGCCAACAACGGCGGCCAATTTGGAAAGGGACAGCTAGTACAAGCTATCCTGACAAAAGGTGGTCTTCGCCTGCCAAAGGTTCTGGTGGTGACGCCGTCCTGGGCTCCATGGTGACCTTCGTCCTGCCGTCCTTCTGGTCTTAGTCTTGTTGCACCGATGTGGAAACCTTTGCCTGATGCCTCGGTACTCCGCTCCTACGCTTGCCTCCTTAGCATTGAAGAGGAAACTAGGACGTTGTGCGCGCTGGCGCCCGCCTGGCGCCCACCTGGTGTCGATCATCATGGCTCACGTCACGAGAGCCTCGCGAGGTTCGCCCCGCCTTGATATCTTCGCTCCTCGTGAGGCAGCCTGGTGAGGCCGCTCCTGAAGAGGTCTTGCGTCGTCCGCCTCGCGAGGCTTGACCCCTCGCGAGGGTCTTGAATGCTATGTTGACGATGATGGGCCGTACAGACCTGCCAGCACAGCCATGCCATGGGCCGCAGGCAGGCAAGTCTAGGGACCCCCGTTCTCAGAACGTCGACACCAGTGGTACACAGGTGTCGTGGCGCCGTCTTGGCCTCGTGTGACCCTTCGAATGTGCCCCACGACACAGGTGGTGTCACGGCCTTGTGCAGTATCGGATGCGCGGAAGCCTTTCGATTGCGTCGATGGTGCAGTGTCCTGGTTTGCTCTTGGCTGGCCAATGCCGTTACGCTAGCGGTGCTCTTTGCCTATTTTGTGTTGTGTTTTCCCTCTTTGTTCCCCCTTGTGTGTTGTCGGTGCGTGTAGTTTTTGCTTTATCTCTTCTCCCTTGTGCCCTCTTGTACTTCTGGTTCACTTAAACCCTATCTTGCAAAAAGATTGCAAAGTCTTATAGGCAAAAATGAATACAATTCAGGTGGGGAGAATTACTTCTCCCCCGGTGAATTTTTTTTTAAAAAAGGCATCCTGCCGACTGAAGGCATGTGTTGAACAGTTGCATCTACCTTTTTTGTCTAGTTATACACTCATGATTTTATTTTATTTCCATTTTTGGAATTTATTTTTGTTTATCTGTACCAGATATGCTACTTATTACAATATCTTTTTAAAATTGGAATTGTTTAAATTTTATTGTCGATGAGATTTAAGCCATAAGTCTACTTGGCCCATCACCAATATATGGAATACGATTGGCATCTAACATTGCGCAATCGTACTAAGTTTATCAACTCGGTTGTTCATACGCCGGTCAGGTTCAGTTCATTGTACTAGCTAGGTAGCTACAACTCACTCACGGCAAGAGTTAATATAGCACCAACCACATTATATCCTATTAACCAGTTTAGATTATTCTAGTATGTACCAAGTGGTTGATTAATTAGACATGGCGGTTAATTAATGCCGAGTACTGACATATCGTACATCTACTTGCTTGCAAATAATTCATGCTAATTGCTTGATGCAGCTTGTTGGGCTTCAGATACAATTTTGACTTGGATTTGGATTGAAATGCAAGGAATTTTACAATGCGAATAGTAAGGCATACAAGTACAACATGCATGCAGCATGCGAGCGCAATCCGGTCCGGTACGTCATAGCCTGCCTTGAGAGCTTCGAGCGACGATAAGATGTCGACAACTGCAACAATGACCTAGATCACGGCTATGATTTTATTCCTGTTCATCTTAATGAACCAAGCACAAACGGTCATTTGTGGCTGGGGTGTGGGTGGACGGAGGGAGCCTGGACCTTGCATGATTACGAATTACCATGGGCATGGAGTAGAGCTAGCGTAAAACCAAGCAAGTAATGACAACTGAAATAATAACTAATCACTGGCCGCCACAGACCGCAAACAGGCTGGCTGGTCGTTCAGATCTTCAAGTTCCTTCACAGTCGGTCTTCACATGTTCAACTCTAGTAACCTTATAATGAATCACAATACGGCAGCATCTTTGGACCAACCTCATTTGATGCTATATAATATGGTTACCTGATTGAACAGGCATGTGAAGGCCAGCTATCGATCGCGTCCGGTTGGTGTGACTTTTCTGGAAACAAGCCAAACTTGAGACTCTAGAACAGCTGAGGTTCCATATAGCATGGTTGTTGGAGGGTATCGATGAGATGTATATATAGTATGGTTGGCTGCCATATGATATATTGTATGGTTATACTTGCAAGAGTGGGCTGTTCTTCTGTCACTCATCGCCAGTAATCATGTTTCAAACCATCGACAATTAGATGCCGGTCGCTTTTCTTTTCAAAGGCATCCTGCCGCTGGCGGCATGAGTTAAAATAATTGCATCTTCCTACCTAACTGGTCCTTCAAATACACTGGTCATTTTCAAAATTATGTGTGACATATCCAAATTGCTCTTTTGTGAACCAACATATGTACAATTGCATACCACTAACAGATTATGCATTAACAATAAAAAAATACACCATTGAAAACTTAGGTAGTATACTACTACTGATATGATTACAGGGACACTCGTCATTTGTTCGAATCTAGTGAACTATGTATAGCAGTGGGTTATGGTTATAATCCAGTAATCTTGGTAAGCGCATTTTTATAAGTTCATTTACATTGTCAGCTTCTTCTTCCTTGACATGGAAATGTATTTCCGTAAGTTCAAAGTTATAGCTTTTGTTATGTTTTATCTCATGATACATATCTTTGTTTATCCATATCATAAGAGGATGCTAATTGCTTGATGCAGCTTGTCGTGATTCAGATACAAATTTCACTTGAAATAGGGAATTTTACAATGGGAGCAGTAATAGTCGTAAAATAGTACAATCATGCTAGCACAATCAGGTCGGGTACGTCTTTGCATGGCTTGAGAGCTCGGAGCGACAACAAGATACCGATAACTGCACCAATGACCGTGACCACCGCCATGATTTTAGTCCAGTGCATGATAACGTAGAGGTACGACCTGAGCCCAAATGACCTCCTCGTACATCTAGGTAGCAGCCACTCACTCACAAGTCATGACACGAGTTAATATAACAGAAACCATATTATAACCTATATTAAATCGTTAGATTATACTACTATATGTATCAAGTGGTTGTTTAAATAGGGCCTGCCGGCAGCTAATTAATGCTCGGGCAGCAACATATCATACTACATCTAATTGCTTGCAAATAATTCATGCTAATTGCTTGATGCGGCTAGTCATGATACAGATACAATGAATTTCACTTGAAATAGGATTGAGATACAAGGAATTTTACAATGCGAATAGTAAGAGGCATACAAGTAGAACATGCAAATAATGCTAGTACAATCAGGTCTGGTACATCTTAGCTTGGCTTGAGAGCTTGGAGCGACGACAAGATGCCGATAACTACACCAATGACCAAGATCACCGCCGCGATTGTACGGCCGTTCTTCTTCATGAAGATCCACAGCTTGAGGCAATCTTGCCTCTTCTGCTTGAATTCCCCGATCTCCATCATTATCCTGAGGTAGCTCCTTCCGACACGCATGGTCTTGCCAACGAGAGTGAAGAACTGGAGTGTCTCGTTGCTGGTGAGTCCTCCTTGGATGACGCCTTTTTCTCGCAGATCATGCACGTGTTTCTTCTGTTCCAGCAGCATGACGAAGAGTTGGAGGTAGGATCAGACAGCAGACTTTTCATCATCGGTACCATCGAAATCTGGGATCCTGCATAACTCGAAGGCCGCCATGTTGACGAGCCAGGTCACACTTCTGATGGTCAGGCACAAAGGCGGCACGGAGAGAATGCCGAAGAAGGGTGGTTTATTGCGGAGGCCCATGCCCACTAGTCCTGCTTCTGTTGGCTAGGTGCGCATGCCCACTAGTCCATAGTACATATCAGGTGGTTCAAACAGATCGCATCTGACGGCCGAAAGTTGGGCCGGCCGGCAGGCGTCTAGCGTCGGCCCTAAGGAAAAAGGCCGTCATTTAGTTGTCTACGGATCGAAACATGATTATTGGCCACTAGTGATGAAAGCACAGCTTGTTCTAGCAAGTATAACCATACAATATATCATATGACAGCTTATCGCGTCAATCAAACAACCATACAAATATGTCTTGTTTCAAGAAACATCACACCAACCGGAGGCAATATTTAGTGGTTTCTTCCTAATACATCTAAATTGTATATCGTGCAAATGCAACACAATTTGGATATAGCTGGTTGTCACATGCATGCCAGATCAATCAACTAACCATATTATAATATATAGCATCAAATGAGGTTGGTCTCTGATGTTCTCCTGACGAAACATGCTTAAGCTTACTATATAGAGTTCAACATGTGAAGACCGGCCGTGGCAACGTAGGACAGATGTACATTGACCAATAAATAATACGTACCATCAAGCAACACCATTTGCCCATGGATAGATTCTGTACCCGGGCTGAGCTGGGCATGTGTGTGGAGTGCATAGATAGATTCCGAGACACACATGCATCCAGCCGGGAAATGATCTGTGGCAGGTGGAAATCGTATGTGGAGTGGAGTGAACGAAGAAGAGAGACCAGCATGTGCGGAAGTGGCTATAAGAGGAGTGACAAGGCTGCTGTGTGCTTCTTTGTGCCATCAGTAGTCCATTCATCTCTGCCACTCTGTGTTTGCATTTAGGTAGGTAGCTAGTCCACTCCTTGAGTACTCTAGGGCAGCTGAGCGATGAGCATGGAACCATCTTGGGTCGTAACTTGCGACTCGGGTTGGTCCATGGAAGAAGCAGCAGCTGCGTGGAGTAGTGAGCATAGGATTAGCTTCCAAACATCCCTGCCTAGCCATAGTGATAGCCATAGCGGAGTGCAGCAGCAGGTGGTTGAGTATGCATCCCCATCCCCATCCCCAGTCCCAGCCACACACGATAACAACCGTAGTTATCCTATCCAGGTGTTCAAGGAAGCAGTGGAAGAGTTCAATGCCAACTATTCTAAAATTATGGCACAGAAGATGCACAGATTCCCTCCAAGCCTGGTAGATGTCGATATACGGTACAGGGAGCCGGTGACTGTGGCCATCGGCCCTATCCACCATGCTCGTCTCTCGTATGTCGAGGGCGGTCTCTCGGAGGCGGAGAGCGTGAAGCATGTGGCGGCCGACCAATGCATCGCGCACTCGAGCCGCTCACTCGAGGAGATGTACACTAAGGTCTCCTCAGTGTCAGGCTTGGCCCGCAGACTCTACCACCCTAGTGATGTGGTGAAATTCGGCCACCGCGACGATTTTGTGCCGATGATGTTCTTTGATGCTTGCTTCTTGGTGCAGTTCATGCGTTGGCATTATCTCCCCGACAAAGGCATGCACCACGCCCTGAACAGCTATTTCTACGCCAACCGCGAGCGCATCCGCACCGACATCATGATGCTTGAGAACCAGATCCCTTGGGTCGTGGTCAAAACCATCTTAGACTTCATGCCGCCAGCGCCCTTGGACTGGAGCTGTCCCTGGGAGGCGTTCGTCAAGGCGATGAGAAGGGGCCTGAAAAACAAAATCGGTCGTGACGACAACATCGACGTACTTCCCGGCCATCACCCGCCGCATGTCCTCGGGCTCGTCTGGCACTACATCGTGGGAAATAAGAACCAAGACCCCCTCCCTCCCAACGACGATGACGATGAAGACCCCATCCCCCCCAACGACGACGACGACGATGAAGACCCCATCCCCCCCAACGACAACAACAACGACAACGACAACGACAACAACAACGACAATACCAACAACAAGCCCATGGCAATTTCTATCACCGTTGACGAGCTTGCCGACATCGGTATCACTCTGCTACCCAAGGAAAATGCAGGGCTAGTGGAGATGCAGATCGAAAAGAGAACTTGGTGCTTCTTCAAGGTCGCCAAACTCTTCGTGGGGCCCCTGTACCTGACCGAGGCAAATGCGACATGGCTCGTCAACATGGCGGCCTTCGAGTCATGCAAGACCCCAAATTTCCTCCATCCGAGTGTTCTTCCAAGCGAGTCTGCTGTCTGCTCCTACCTCCACCTCTTCGCCATGCTGCTGGACCGGAAAGAGCACGTGCATAACCTGCAAAAAAAAAAAGTCATCGAAGGAGGAGGACTCACCAGCAAGGAGGCGCTTGATTTCTTCACTTCCATTGGCAAGAACATGCGCATCGGATCATTCTACGTCGACATAATAGTAGATATCCATTACTACGACCTCCAAAAGTCAGATTTGGCCAGGTTTATCCACTACCTTGGGAGGAACAAGACTAAACTCGCGGGCCTGCTCTCCATCATTGCTGCAGTGGCCGGCATATTGTCGTCGCTCCAAGCTCTCAAGCCAAGCTAGTTAGGACGAGCCGGACATGATTCTAGTACCATTACCCTGCATGTTCTACTTGTACGCCTTGCTATTCTGTCGCATTGTAAAATTCCTTGTATCTCAAATTCTCAATCCTATTTCGATTGAAATTCTTTGTATCTCAATCAATCACGACGAGCTGCCTCAAGCAATTAGCAGCAATTATTTGCAAGCAAGTAGATGTGGTATGATGCATTAAGCAATTAGAAACAATTATTTGCAACCAACTAGTAGATGTAGTATGATATAGAGCATTGATTAGCCGCCATGGCCTTAAACAACCACTTTGTACGTACTACTCCCTCCGTTCCTAAATACTTGTCTTTTTAGACATTTCAAATGACCACTACATACGGATGTATGTAGACATATTTTAGAGTGTAGATTCACTCATTTTGCTCCGTATGTAGTCACTTATTGAAATGCCTAGAAAGACAAGTATTTAGGAACGGAGGGAGTAGTACATAGTAGTACTATAAGTTTAGTTTAGGGTTGCGTGGGGCAAAGCCTCCACATATCTCGTATATATATAAGACCAACAATACAGAGTTAGATTACAATACGGCAGGTATAAACCGTTTCCAACACACCCCCTCAATCTGAACTACTACTACATACAAGGTTCAGATTGGACCAGAAACGTGCTAACATCTGTCTTGTGGCCGGTTTAGTAAATACATCAGCCAGTTGGTCATTAGACGAGATAAACCTGACATCTAACACACCAGAAGCAACGCGCTCACGCACAAAGTGAAAATCTATCTCTATGTGCTTGGTTCTTGCATGAAAGACTGGATTTGCTGTCAGGTACGTAGCCCCAAGATTATCACACCATAGAATGGCGGTACGCTGCTTGAAGACCCCAAGCTCCTTGAGTAAGGTCTCCACCCAGATTGCTTCAGCTGCTCCATTAGCTAAAGCTTTATACTCTGCCTCCGTACTCGATCTAGAGACAGTTGGCTGTTTCTTGGAACTCCATGAGACAAGATTTGATCCAACAAACACAGCAAAACCACTAGTAGAACGGCGGTCATCAATGCATCCAGCCCAATCAGCATCTGTGAAAATACTGACACCAGTGGAAGGAGATTTACGAATCCTCAATCCCGTACTCAAAGTCCCTTTGACATAACGCAATATACGCTTGACAGCTTCCCAATGCTCATTAGTCGGATGTGATAAATACTGGCAAACCTTGTTGACTGCAAAGGACAGGTCAGGACGAGTGAGCGTTAAATACTGCAGTCCTCCAAAAATACTGCGATATCGAGTGGCATCCTCAACACCCAAAGGAGTGCCAACCTCACGAGCCAGATGCTTAGTGGCAGATAATGGTGTAGAGGTAGGCCTGCAATTCTCCATACTCACACGATGAAGAAGATCAAGTGCATACTTGCGTTGAGTTAGCGTCATGCCCTCTGAATTGTAGGATACTTCAAGCCCCAAAAAATACTGGAGAGGACCAAGATCCTTGATGGGAAAACTATCGGAGAGAGATCTCACCAAACTCTCAACTGCAGCCGGAGTGGAGCCAGCAATAACAATATCATCAACATACACAAGCATGTATATCTGGACGCCATGCGCAACAAAGATGAGGAGAGATGCATCCGCCTTAGATGGAACAAAACCAAGCTGAAGAAGTCGAGCACTCAGACGAGCATACCAAGCACGCGGCGACTGTTTGAGACCATAAAGAGCCCGTTGCAACTTGCACACGTGCGAAGGAAACCGAGTATCTTCAAAACCTGGTGGTTGCTGCATATACACAGTCTCGGAAAGAAAGCCATGAAGAAATGCATTACTGACATCAACTTGCCTCAAACTCCATCCTCGTGAAACAGCAAGCGAAAGAACCAGACGAATAGTAGTCGGTTTGACAACGGGACTGAAGGTATCACCATAGTCAAGACCTTGCTGTTGAGTAAAACCACGAGCAACGAGGCGAGCCTTGTGCTTGTCAACAGACCCATCAGCGTGTTGCTTCGTCTTGAACACCCATTTACTGCCAACAATGTTAACGCCATGTGGTCGAGGAACCAAAACCCATGTGCCATTTCGACGAAGCGCTGCAAACTCAGCAGCCATAGCATCACGCCACGCCGGCTCACGGAGGGCATCACGATGTGACACCGGTGTCGCAAAGAAAGCACGACGAAGAGGATTATACCGCACTGTCCCATCAGTAAATTCCTTCTCACGACGAGTAGCATCACGGGTACGAGTCACCATTGGGTGAGTGGGCTCGACGGCCGGAAACATAGGCGAGGATGGCGATGGTGCCGAACTTGGCGACGAGGCTGGATTTGGCGACGATGGCACAAGAGCCGGCGAAGATGGCTCATGGGCCTGCTCATGGGCCGACGAGGCACACGGGAAGCCAGGCGACACTCCAGGCGCTGGCGAGGCCGAGGCGCGGGCGGGCGAGGCCAAGTCACGGGCGAGCGAGGCCGACTCGTGGGCGGGCGAGGCCGACTCGCGGGCAGAGCCAGCCGCACGTGCGAGCGGGACCCCTGCCTGGGAAACTTGGCCGCCATGCACGTCGTTCTGCATGGCCACGTGTACGTCGAGCGTGGCCGGTCGCGGAGCCTGCACAGAAGAAACGCTGGCTAGGCCAGATGGATTAGTAGCCAAGTAGGTTAAGTCATAATTACGCACATGAGCACTCGTAGCCGGTTCTGTGGATGGAAAAAAATAGCCTCGTCAAGTGTAGACACATCAACAGTGACATCGGGAGTAGCAAACGGAAAGACAGATTCGTCAAAGATAACGTCACGCGAGATGTATATACGACCCGTAGATCGATCAAGACACTTGTACCCCTTATGCATAGGACTATATCCCAGAAAAACACACATCTTGGACCGAAACTCGAGTTTGTGGGAGTTATACTTCCGCAAACTAGGCCAACAAGCACACCCGAAGGTACGAAGAAAAGTATAGTTGGGTGGAATTTTCAGAAGACGATGAATAGGAGTATCTTGACCAAGCACGGGGATGGGCATGCGGTTAATGAGGTAACACGCAGTCAGAAAAGCTTCATCCCAATAACGTAAAGGGAGAGACGAGTGAGCAAACAAGGCAAGACCAGTTTCAACCAAGTGTCGGTGTTTGCGCTCGGCAATGCCGTTCTGTTGGGAGGTGTGAGGGCAAGAGACTCGGTGAGAGATGCCCGTACGAAGAAAATAACGGTGCAACT